>NC_057801.1:515097379-515397379 GCF_018294505.1 Triticum aestivum | reverse complement strand
GTAACAAGAAAATAAAGTTTCTATGATCTGACCGTGGAGGAGAATATTTGAGTTACGAGTTTGGCCTTCATTTGAAACTTGCTTAGATTTGCATGTAGCTTCATATTATCATGTTGCATCCTTGTTTTGGTGTGTTTTCTTGCTGTTTGAATGCATTTTGCATCAATGCCATGTTTAACTTGTTTTGCTCATATCTTTTAGGCCGTAGCTCCGAATTAAATGAACTTTATATGTAACTTGACTAGAATCTTGTGTAGATCATCTTGGTGCATCTTAACTTGCTGTTTAACAACTTCAACTTAATGTTTGTTCAGATCTGGACCAACTTCGAAATTTGCATATGAGGACTTACCGGAATTGTTATATGTTGTTCCCGGCCTCATTTAAACTTGCCTTGATGTGTTGCTCTTGTTTGCATCATCTCTTGCCATGAGTAGCTTCATGTAGCCTTGTCATGCATCATGCTTGTTGTGCATCATGTCTTGTCTATGTGTGGTGTGTTTACTATGTTATGTGCTTCTTCTCGATAGTTCTCGTTTCGTTGCGATCGTGAGGATTCATTCGTCTACGCTTGGTTCGTCTTCGTGGCTTCATCTTCTTCATGGACTCGTTCTTCTTCCTTGCGGGATTTCAGGCAAGATGACCGCTACCCTGGATCTCACTACTATCATTGCTATGCTAGTTGCTTCGTTCTATCGATATGTTGCGTTACCTATCATTTATTCTTCAAGCCTTCCAAATTGCCATGAACCTCTAACCTTTGACACCCTTCCTAGAAAACCATTGATTGGCTATGTTACCGCTTTGCTCAGCCCTCTTATAGCGTTGCTAGTTGCAGGTGAAGTTGAAGATTGCTCCATGGTGGACAGGATTATGTTGGGATATCACAATATCTCTTATATTATTAATGCATCTATATACTTGGTAAAGGGTGGAAGACTCGGCCTTATGCCTGGTGTTTTGTTCCACTCTTGACGCCCTAGTTTCCGTCGTACCGGTGTTATGTTCCCGGATTTTGCGTTCCTTGCGCGGTTGGGTGATTTATGGGACCCCCTTGACAGTTTGCTTTGAATAAAACTCCTCCAGCAAGGCCCAACCTTGGTTTTACCATTTGCCTCACCTAGCACTTTTTCCCTCGGGAGTCGCGCTCTCGAGGGTCATCTTTATTTCAGCCCCCCCCCCCCCCCCCCGGGGCCAGTGCTTGTCGTGAGTGTTGTTCCAACCTGTCAGCCGCCGGTGGCCACCAGGGGCAACTCTGGGCTGGCCTACTGGAAGTTTGGACAATCCGGTGTGCCCTCAGAACGAGATATGTGCAGCTCCTATCAGGATTTGTCGGCACATTCGGGCGGCTTTGCTGGTCTTGTTTTACCATTGTCGAAATGTCTTGTAAACCGGGATTCTGAGTCTGATCGGGTCTTCCTGGGAGAAGGTATATCCTTCGTTGATCGCGAGAGCTTATCATGGGCTAAGTTGGGACACCCCTGCAGGGTATAATCTTTCGAAAGCCATGCCCGCGGTTATGGGCAGATGGGAATTTGTTAATGTCCGGTTGTAGATAACTTGACACCAGATCCGAATTAAAACGCATCAACTGTGTGTGTAGCCGTGATGGTCTCTTTTCAGCGAAGTCCGGGAAGTGAACACGGTTTTGGGTTATGTTTGACGTAAGTAGGAGTTCAGGATCACTTCTTTATCATTGCTAGCTTCACGACCGTTCCATTTGCTCTCTTCTCGCTCTTATTTGCGTATGTTAGCCACCATATATGCTTAGTCGCTGCTGCAGCCTCACCACTTTACCACTTCCTTTCCCTTTAAAGCTTTGCTAGTATTGATACCCATGGTACTGGGATTGCTGAGTCCTCGTGGCTCACAGATTACTACAACAACAGTTGCAGGTACAGGTTATGCGATGATCATGATGCGAGAGCGATGTTTGCTTGTTTTGGAGTTCTTCTTCTGCTTCTTCTTCGATCAGGGGATAGGTTCCAGGTCGGCAGCCTGGGCTAGCAGGGTGGATGTCGTTTGAGTTTCTGTTCGTGTTTCATCCGTAGTCGGATGGTGTTCTTATGTAAGATGATGTTGTATTCGTGTGGTATTGTATGCCTTTTGTATGTACCCCCATCTATTATGTAATGTTGATGTAATGATATCCACCTTGCAAAAGTGTTTCAATATGCGGTTCTATCCTTGGTGGGACCTTCGAGTCTCTTTAGGATAGTATCGCATATTGGGCGTGACAAAGAATATTTGAGTTACGAGTTTGGCCATCATTTAAAACAATGTGGAATAGTTTCACAACTCACGCCACCTGGAACACCACGGCGTAATGGTGTGTCCGAACATCGTAACCGCACTTTATTGGATATGGTGCGATCTATGATGTCGCTTACCGATTTACCACTATCATTTTGGGGTTATGCATTAGAGATAGCTACATTCACTTTAAACAGGGCACTGTCAAAGTCCGTTGAGACGACACCGTATGAACTGTGGTTTGGTAGCAAACCTAAGCTGTTGTTTCTTAAAGTTTGGGGATGCGATGCTTATGTCAAAAGGCTCCAGCCCGATAAGCTCGAACCCAAATCGGAGAAATGTGTCTTCATAGGATACCCTAAGGGAAAAATTGGGTACACCTTCTACCACAAGTCCGAAGGCAAGATTTTTGTTGCTAAGAACGGAACCTTTCTAGAGAAGGAGTTTCTCTCGAAAGAAGTGGGTGGGAGGAAAGTAGAACTTGATGAGGTAATTGTACCTACTCTCAATTTGGAAAGTAGCTCATCCGAGAAATCTGTTCCTGTGATGCCTACACCAACTAGAGAGGAAGCTAATGATAAAGATCATGAAACTGCAGATCAAGTTGCTACAGAACCTCGTAGGTCTGGTAGAGCACGATCTGCACCACAGTGGTACGATAATCCTGTTCTGGAGGTCATGTTACTTGACCATGACGAACCTACGAACTATGAAGAAGCTGTGATGAGCCCAGATTCTGATAAATGGCTTGAGGCCATGAAATCTGAGATAGGATCCATGTATGAGAACAAAGTGTGGACTTTGGTGGATCTGTCCAATGATCGGCGACCCATAGAGAATAAATGGATCTTCAAGAAGAAGAATGATGCTGATGGTAATGTTACTATCTATAAAGCTCGACTTGTTGCAAAGGGTTTTCAACAAGTTCAAGGAGTTGACTATGATGAGAATTTCTCACCCGTAGCGATGCTTAAGTCTGTCCGAATCATGTTAGCAATTGCCGCACTTTATGATTATCAAATCTGGCAAATGGATGTCAAAAATGCATTCCTTAATGGATTTCTTAAAGATGAGTTGTATATGATGCAACCAGAAGGTTTTGTCGGTCCTAAAGGTGCTAACAAAGTGCGCAAGCTCTAGTGATCCATTTATGGACTGGTGCAAGCATCTCGGCGTTGGAATATACGCATTGATGAGGTGATCAAAGCATATGGTTTTATACAGACTTTTGGAGGGCCTGTATTTACAAGAAAGTGAGTGGGAGCCCTATAGCATTTCTAATATTATATGTGGATGACATATTGTTGATTGGAAATGATGTAGAATTTCTGAATAGCATAAAAGGATACTTGAATAAGAGTTTTTCAATGAAATACCTCGGTGAAGCTGCTTATATATTGGGCATCAAGATCTATAGAGATAGATCAATACGCTTGATAGGAGTTTCACAAAGCGCATACCTTGATAAAGTTTTGAAGAAGTTCAAAATGGATCAGTCAAAGAAAGGGTTCTTGCCTGTGTTACAAGGTGTGAAGTTGAGTCAGACTCAATGCCCGACCACTGCAGAAGATAGAGAGAAAATGAAACTCATTCCCTATGCTTCAGCCATAGGTTCTATCATGTATTCTATGTTGTGTACTAGACCTGATGTGTGCCTTGCTATAAGTTTAGCAGGGAGGTACCAAAGTAATCCAGGAGTGGAACATTGGACGGCGGCCAAGAACATTCTAAAGTACCTGAAAAGGACTAGGGATATGTTTCTCATTTATGGAGGTGACAAAGAGCTTGTCGTAAGTGGTTACGTTGATACTAGCTTTGATACTGATCTGGATGACTCTAAGTCACAATCCAGATACGTATTTTTATTGAATGGTGGAGCTATCAGTTGGTGCAGTTCCAAGCAGAGTGTCGTGGCGGGATCTACATGTGAAGCAGAGTACATAGCTGCTTCGGAAGCAGCAAATGAAGGAGTCTGGATGAAGGAGTTCATATCCGATCTAGGTGTAATACCTAGTGCATTGGGTCCAATGAAAATCTTTTGTGACAATACTGGAGCAATTGCCTTGGCGAAGGAATCCAGATTTCACAAAAAGACCAAACACATCAAGAGACGCTTCAACTCCATCTGAGATTTGGTCAAGGAGGGAGACATAGAGATTTGCAAAATACATACAGATCTGAATGTTGCAGACCCATTGACTAAGCCTCTTCCACGAGCAAAACATGATTAGCACCAAGACTCCATGGGTGTTAGATTAACTAAAATATAATCTATATTATTGACTCTAGTGCAAGTGGGAGACTGAAGGAAATATGCCCTAGAGGCAATAATAAAGTTGTTATTTTATAGGGATTTTTATTTTTGTGCCCCTGTTCTTTAGTTCTACTCATTCGTCCCCACGATCGTAACTTTGCTCACTTTCCCCCACTCCCTTGCCTGAAACCCTTAGAACTGGTCACTGCGGACGTTGCCGTCGGGTCAATGGCTTGACCGTTAACTCTAACGAGTGGGTCCATGTAGGGCCGAGTCTGCATTTTGACCGTTACATGCTAACTAGTGCGGCCGTGAAACTGACACTCACTATAGGTTACCCTCACTATAACCTGAATCAGATCGAGTCACTTCCGCTCCGCCCCCTCCGCCGCCGCCGTGCCGCCTCTGCCGCCATCTGCTACCTCTTGAGCTTGCCTTGGTTTTTCCTTGGAGAGGAAAGGGTGATGCAGCAAAGTAGCATAAGTATTTCCCTTAGTTTTGAGAACCAAGGTATCAATCCAGTAGGAGACGACGCACAAGTCACCTACTACCTGCACAAACAATCAAGAACATGCAACCAACACGATAAAGGGGTTGTCAATTGCTACCTCTTGAGCATGCGTTGGTTTTCCCTTGAAGAGGAAAGGGTGATGCAGCAAAGTAGCGTAAGTATTTCCCTCGGTTTTTGAGAACCAAGGTATCAATCCAGTAGGAGGCTACACGCAAATCCCTCGTACCTACACAAACAAATAAGAACCTTGCAACCAACGCGATAAAGGGGTTGTCAATCCCTTCACGGTCACTTGCAAAAGTGAGATATGATAGAGATAATAATAAGATAAATATTTTTGGTATTTTTATGATATAGATTGGAAAGTAAAGATTGCAAAATAAAATAGATCGGAAACTTATATGATGGAAAATAGACCCAGGGGACATAGGTTTCACTAGTGGCTTCTCTCAAGATAGCATAAGTATTACAGTGGGTGAACAAATTATTGTTGAGCAAATGATAGAAAAGTGCATAGTTATGAGAATATCTAGGCATGATCATGATATACGCATCACGACAAGTAGATCGAAATGATTTTGCATCTACTACTAGTACTCCACACATCGACCGCTATCCAGCATGCATCTAGAGTACTAAGTTCATAAGAACAGAGTAACGCATTAGGCAAGATGACATGATGTAGAGGGATGAACTCAAGCAATATGATATAAAACCCATCTTTTTATCCTCGATGGCAACAATACAATACGTGCTTGCTGCCCCTGCTGTCACTAAGAAAGGACACCTCAAGATTGAAGCCAAAGCTAAGCACTTCTCCCATTGCAAGAAAGATCAATCTAGTAGGCCAAACCAAACTGATAATTCGTAGAGACTTGCAAAGATAACCAGTCATACATAAAAGAATACAGAGGAGATTCAAATATTGTTCATAGATAATCTTGATCATAAACCCACAATTCATCGGATCTCAACAAACACACCGTAAAAAGAGTTACATCAAATAGATCTCCAAGAAGATCGAGGAGAACTTTGTGTTGAGATCCAAAGAGAGAGGAAAAGCCATCTAGCTAATAACTATGGACCCGAAGGTTTGTGGTAAACTACTCACACTTCATCGGAGAGGCTATGGTGTTGATGTAGAAGCTCTCCGTGATCGATTCCCCCTCTGGCGGAGCACCGGAAAAGACCCCAAGATGGGATCTCACGGATACAGAAGGTTGCGGCGGTGCAAATAGGGTTTTGTGGTGCTCCCCAATGTTTTCAAGGTATATGAGTATATATAGGCGAAGGAAGTCGGTCAGGGGAGCCACGAGGGGCCCACGAGGGTGGGGGTGCGCCTACCCCCCTGGGGCGCGCCTCCCTGCCTCGTGGCTGCCTCGTTTCTTTCTTGACACCCACTCCAAGTCTCCTGGATTGCGTTTGTTCCAAAAATAACTCTCCCGAAGGTTTCATTCCGTTTGGACTCCATTTGATATTCCTTTTCTACGAAACACTGAAATAGGCAAAAAACAGCAATTTGGGCTAGGCCTCCGGTTAATAGGTTAGTCCCAAAAAATATAAAAGTGCTTAGTAAAGCCCATTAAACATCCAAAACAGGTAATATAATAGCATGGAACAATCAAAAATTATAGATACATTGGAGACGTATCATCAATCCCTTCATGGTCACTCGCAGAAGTGAGATCTGATAGAGATAATAAAGTAAATGTTTTTGGTATTTTTGATGTATAAATTGGAAAGTAAAGATTGCAAAATAGTAGATCAAAAACTAGCAAGATGTAAATGAGATTTAATAATATGGGAAAGAGACCCGGGGGCCATAGGTTTCACTAGTGGCTTCTCTCGAGATAGCATATATTACGATGGGTGAACAAATTACTGTCGAGCAATTAATAGAAAAGTGCATAATTATAATGACATCTAAGGCAATGATCATGAACATAGGCATCACGTCTGTGTCAAGTAGACTGACTCCTGCCTGTATCTACTACTATTACTCCACACATCGACCGGTATCCAGCATGCATCTGGAGTATTAAGTTCATAAAGAACGGAGTAACACATTAAGCAAGATGACATGATGTAGAGGAATTAACTCAAGCAATATGATGAAAACCCCATCTTGTTATCCTCGATGGCAACAATACAATACGTGTCTTGCTGCCCCTACTATCACTGGGAAAGGATAGTGCAAGATTGAACCCAAAGCTAAGCACTTCTCCCATGGCAAGAAAGATCAATCTAGTAGGCCAAACTAAACCGATAATTCGAACAAATATCAAATCATGCATATAAGAATTCAGAGAAGAACCAAATAATATTCATAGATAATCTTGATCATAAATCCACAATTCATGGGATCTCGGCAAACACACTGCAAAAGAGTATTACATCGAATAGATCTCCAAGAACATCAAGGAGAACTTTGTATTGAGAATCAAAGAGAGAGAAGAAGCCATCTAGCTAATAACTATGGACCTGAAGGTCTATGGTAAAATACTCACGCTTCATCGGAGAGGTAATGGTGTTGATGTAGAAGCCCTCCATGATCGAATCCCCTTTTGGCAGATCGCCGGAAAAGGCCCCAAGATGGGATCTCACGGGTACAGAAGGTTGCGGAGGTGGAAAAGTGGTTTCGTGGCTCCCCCTGATGTTTTTAGGTTATAAGAGTATATATAGGAGAAAGAACTAGGTCAATAGAGCTACGAGGGACCCACGAGGGTGGGGGCGCACCTACCCCCCTGGGTGCGCCATCATGCCTCGTGGACGCCTCATTGCGTCTCCGACTTCATTTCCAAGTCTTCTGGTTTGCTTTTGGTCCAACAAAGATCATCGCGGAGGTTTCATTCTGTTTGGACTCTGTTTGGTATTCCTTTTCTGCAAAACTCTAAAATAGGCAAAAAAAAAACAGAAACTGGCATTGGGCCCTCGGTTAATAGGTTAGCCCCAAAAATAATATAAAAGAGCATATTAAAGCCCATAAAACATCCAAAACAGATAATATAATAGCATGGAACAATCAAAAATCATAGATACGTTGGAGACGTATCACCATCTTGCTGCCTACGCCGCTGTTGTGCCGCCTCTGCCGCATCTACCCTCTCTCCCCATCTAGGATGAGGAAGCGATGTCGGGGGAGCACCCCGTCCGGCCCATCGACCATGGAGATGATTGGGTCGAATCAGAGACGGATAATTCATGGATTCCACCTAGGTAGGCATCATTTTGCTCTCAAATTGATTAGGAGATCCGTAAATTAGGCTGTATTTGGCCACCGTTAGCCTGAATCAGTGCAATTTATCTGAAAATTTTCGGCCTAACTACGCCCTTTATGTTATTTCAATAAAATAGGGTTGATCCTGCACTTGCTTTTCGGCTGGTAGTTAGAATGGAAACTAGCGAGCTGCGTGGAACTAAACCGTGTCTGATTTCTGGGTTTTTCTATCCTAAAGTGGTAGAAACCAGCATTTCATTCACAGATTTCCACGAGGCACTCTGTTGTGAGTATCCGTGGAGCCCTACCGATTCTATTGAACTGAGACATTTTGACAGTACCAAGCAGAGATTTGTCCCATTAACTTGTGATGAGCATGTGGGATTGCTATTTAGTTTGAATGCTGACAGCGATTTCGGTAAAATCCATATTGGTGTGCTTCAGGCACTCAAACAACGTATCTCAAAGGGGAAGGGTGTTTAGACATCATCTGTCTCTGCTAATAGCGAGCGTCCTCGCACTCCTTGTAGATCGAGACCAAGTAAACCTAGTGGTTCTAAAAGCCACAACATGTCAGTTGTCGCTAATTCTGCCACTTCTCCTCTCCCTTCTGCACCTGATGTAGAAGTAGATGCAGAGCCTAACGAGGAAGTGCCTCGACATGATGATGAGGATGAGATTCTATTCCCTGAACTTGTAGATAGAGTTAGTCAACATGCAGTGGAAGATGAATATGTAGAGGAGCCTAGTAGTTGTGCTAGATTTGATGACACTGATGATGAAGAGAGGGAGGAGAACATCGACTCCTTAGTTTTACAAGAATATGATGGTGAGGACATGCCAACAATTGAGTGGAACAGGGAGAATCCTGAGCTTACTCTAGGAACCGTATTCGAATTGATGGTGGATTGTCGTAATGCAATGACTACATATTGCATTCTCACTGAAAACTCCTATGAGGTTGATAGGAGTGAGCCAAGAAGATTCACTGTTCATTTCCCTTATGATAGGTGTAGGTGGAGGTTGCATGCATCCACTATGCTAAAGAGAAAATTGATTCAAGTATTACAACTGAATCTTTTTATCAGATTATTTGTCCATTCTATATTCGGATCATGTGTATTGTTTATTAATTGTATTTGACATCATTTTTCATTTTGTTTCAGATAAAAAGCAACCCACCCGTGCACACTTGCCCACCTGGAGGGGGAGGGGGAAAGGACAAATCAAATCTTGCAAAGGTTAGGTGGGTGGCAGATGCAATCTTGGATTGGATGAGGGAAACACCAAC
This sequence comes from Triticum aestivum, assembly GCF_018294505.1. Classification (NCBI taxonomy): domain Eukaryota; kingdom Viridiplantae; phylum Streptophyta; class Magnoliopsida; order Poales; family Poaceae; genus Triticum; species Triticum aestivum. The sequence goes on along the minus strand of NC_057801.1, from coordinate 515,387,853 downwards.
AATTGGTCCAACAGCACTCCATGGGAAGCTATTTGAGAAGTACAAGATTAATATATCTTACATGAAGATTTTCTATGCTAAGGAAAGGGCTCTTGATAAGATTAATGGTCCATGGAATGAGAGTTTTCAGTTGCTTTACACCTTCAAAGCTGAAGTGGAGACGGCTAGTCCAGGAAGTGTTGTAGAGATTGACAAGCATACAGTTAAGTACAAAATAAAAGGGAAGGCGCTGGAGAAGGAGTGCTTTAGGAGGGCATTTGTTTGTTTCAAGGCTTGCTGGCGTGGGTTTCTAAATGGTTGTAGGCCCTATTTGGCTGTCGATGCAACTACTTTGAATGGAAGATGGAGAGGCCAGCTAGCAGCAGCTTCTGCAGTTGATGGACACAACTGGCTATTGCCAGTTGCATTTGGTGTGTTGGAGGTTGCTACCCCTTGAGCACTGCGTTGGTTTTCCCTTGAAGAGGAAAGGGTGATGTAGCAAAGTAGCATAAGTATTTCCCTTAGTTTTGAGAACCAAGGTATCAATCCAGTACGAGGCTACACGCAAATCCCTCGTACCTACACAAACAAACAAGAACCTCACAACCAACGCGATAAAGGGGTTGTCAATCCCTTCACAGCCACTTGTGAAAGTGAGATATGATAGAGATAATAATAAGATAAATATTTTTGGTATTTTTATGATATAGATTGGAAAGTAAAGATTGCAAAATAAAATAGATCAGAGACTTATATGATGGAAAATAGACCCGGGGGCCATAGGTTTCACTAGTGGATTCTCTCAAGATAGCATAAGTATTACGGTGGGTGAACAAATTATTGTTGAGAAATTGATAGAAAAGTGCATAGTTATGAGAATATCTAGGCATGATCATGTATATAGGCATCACGTCCGCAACAAGTAGATCGAAACAATTCTGCATCTACTACTATTACTCCACACATTGACCGCTATCCAGCATGTGTCCAGAGTATTAAGTTCATAAGAACAGAGTAACACATTAGGCAAGATGACATGATGTAGAGGGATAAACTCAAGCAATATGATATAAACCCCATCTTTTTATCCTCGATGGCAACAATACAATATGTGCCTTGTTGCCCTTGCGGTCACTGGGAAAGGACACCGCAAGATTGAACCCAAAGCTAAGCACTTCTCCCATTGCAAGAAAGATCAATCTAGTAGGCCAAACCAAACTAATAATTCTAAGAGACTTGCAAAGATAACCAATCATACATAAAAGAATTCAGAGGAGATTCAAATATTTCTCATAGATAATCTTGATCATAAACCCACAATTCATCGGATCTCGACAAACACACCACAAAAATAGTTACATCAAAGAGATCTCCAAGAAGATCGAGGAGAACTTTGTATTGAGAATCAAAGAGAGAAAATAAGCCATCTAGCTAATAACTATGGACCCGAAGGTCTGTGGTAAACTACTCACAACTCATTGGAGAGGCAATGGTGTTGATGTGGAAGCCCTCCATGATCGATTCCCCCTCCGGCGGAGCGTCGAAAAAGGCCCCAAGATGGGATCTCACGGGTACAGAAGGTTGCGGCGGTGGAAATAGGGTTTCGTGGTGCTCTTGGATGTTTTCAGGGTATGTGGATATATAGGCGAAGGAAGTCGGACAGGGGATCCACGAGGGGCCCACGAGGGTGGGGCGCGCCCACCCCCTAGGGCGCGCCTCCCTACCTCGTGGCTTCATCATTTGCTTCTTGACGTCCACTCCAAGTCTCCTGGATTGCGTTTGTTCCAAAAATAACTCTCCCGAAGGTTTCATTCCGTTTGGACTCCGTTTGATATTCCTTTTCTGCGAAACACTGAAATAGGCAAAAAAACAGCAATTTGGGCTGGGCCTCCGGTGAATAGGTTAGTCCCAAAAATAATATAAAAGTGCATAGTAAAGCCCATAAACATCCAAAACGGGTAATATAATAGCATGGAACAATCAAAAATTATAGATACGTTGGAGACGTATCAGAGGTAGAGTCCGAGGAGAGTTGGGTCTAGTTTCTGCAGCAGTTGCGCAACATTATAGGTACACCCTCTGGTTTAGTTATACACACAGATGCTTGCAAAGGTTTAGAAACTGCAGTAGAAATTGTATTCCCTGGGGTGGAACATAGGGAATGTATGCGACACCTAGTGCAGAATTTTAAAAACAAATTCAGAGGCAAAGTTTATGATGAGAACCTATGGCCAGCATCATACACATGCAGCTTGAGGAAGCATGAGCACCATTTGAGAGTGTTGTACGCTCACAGTTGTTTGTTGAAGGAGTAAATGGATGAACATCATGGAAAGTTGTGGTCAAGAAGCAAATTCAATGAAATCTGCAAAGTAGACTATGTGACCAATAACCTCACTGAGTGTTTCAATGCAAAGTTCAAGTCAGTGAAAGGGCTTTTGTTGTGGCAAGCATTTGATAAGATCAGGCAGATGATCATGATAAAGATGGCTCTTTGTAAAAGAATTGCATAAACACAATATGTTGGCCATCTTATGCCCCCATCTCTGATTAAGGCATTGCATGCCAAGGCAAGAGGACTAAGGATGAAATGCATTCGACCGTCGACATACGAGACTGAGGTGACATACACTAACAGTAAAAATAGGGAATGGAGATATCCAGTGAACCTTGCAACTAATGAATGTAGTTGTAGGCAATGGCAGATCCGCGGGAAGTCGTGCATACATGCCCTACATCTCATGACTGTTATTGGAGGTGAAGATGGTGAAGTTGATCGGTATTGCTCTGAATATTTCTCTATTGCCAAATTTAGGGCTGCTTATGTTGAAAATGTGCCTGCACTCTTGGGAAAAGACCAATGGAACATAGTAGATCCAGGGTTCAAACTCTATTCTCCTGTACTGACTAGACAACCATGAAGACCAAGGAAAAACAGGATAAGAGCTGGTGAAGAGGGCCGCGTAAAAAAACAACGTAAGTGCAAAAGATGTGGTCTCATAATGCATATTGCTAGGGGTTGTACCAATCCAGTTGATGCATCATTTGAAGAAGAGGAACAATGGGCAGCAACAAATGCAGAGGAGAATGCAGCAAGTTTAGAGGAGAATGCAGTAGCAGAGGAGAATGTAGCAAGTTTAGAGGAGAATGCAGCAGCAGAGGAGAATGAAGCAACTGAAGTAACAGCTAGGTACGTGTGCAACCTTTCCCTTTTTTGCATATGTTCTCTTTTTTATCGATGGCTAAGCTTATTTCAATTTGACCCAGGTCTAGGTTAATTAGAGGCACATGATAGAAAATACTGAGAGAGGAAGAAACTTCATCGGTTGAACCATCATCTAATGCAGAATTTGAAACCATGGCTTATGAAGGTTTTGAGGCTATAAGAGAGGAGGAAGTTATTTTGTCTGAAGTTCCTTTAAGGATTAGTGAACCCACAGATGACCGTCAAGTGGTCATCACTTGCTCGGTCAGTGAAAGCTCAACAAAACCGCCACCACCAGAAGTGAAGATCAAAAGCAACAAGACAAAGCTTTCAAAAGCACAAAATATTCCAGCCAGGGAAACCAGAAGAAAGACAGTTAACCCATCCTGGGACACAAGGAGCAAGGCAAAGATTTGAATATGAACTTGAATGGAAGTCATAAACTTTGAACTTTAAGGATTTTAATAAGGATTATGTTGTCAATTTGAACTACTATGAAAACTTGTAAGGTGTAATAATTCTATTTGTAATTTGATGTGAAATTTGAGGTAGAATACAAAACTGAGGCAAAATTTGAATTTTAGGCAAACTTTGAATTTGAACCAACACTTGAAGTCCATTCCCCTGTGGCGTGAGTTGCAAAGTTTGCTGAACTATTGTAAACGTTAGGTGATCAATTCGATCTCTTTTGCATGGTAAAACTTGTAGTCATGAGAATGTGCTCCAAATGAGCTCCCAAGGTAGGGTAAACAGCCCCATTTGTAATCAAGTTTTTTTGGGACCTACTCCAAATGAGCCAAATATTTTTTATTAACACCTATTCAATCTATATAGTGTAGATTCGAAGAATCACTATTTATTGAATTAATCTTCATATTTTTACATTTTTTTGAAACAAATATATTTTAATAGAAAACCATTAAAAACACGTTTAAAATATGAAAATGGAAAACTAAGTTCAGATCCTTCTTATTCACTTTGAAATCAAGCTTTGGTGATTTTTTTTGATTTTTTCTAAATTTTCAAAAAGCGAAGGGAACCCTACCTCCTCTCCTTGGTCTCTATGAAACGTTGTACGTGATAGCTCATATGTGTGAAGGTTTTTTCATGAAAATGTCCATAGACAAAGTTTATGATTTTTGGTTGGTAACATGTCACACAAGACAACATTGTGTGCGGGTTTTATTTTTTTTTATTTTTTTAAAATTAATGGTTCTCATTTGACCTCGATCAAGCTAGCTACTTTTTTTTGTAAATGTCCATATACCAAGTTTAGTATTTTCCTCGTTAGTGTATCTTATAAATGATGAATGACAAAGGTTTCATATTTTTTTGATTTTTTTAATTAGTTATGCTCAGTCAAAGCCTTGGAAATGCCGTTGACCAGCCCAAAACCCCGCGGGGTTTCGCCTAACCCTAACTCTGAATGTTAGCCGTCCGATCATACCCTAGCGCCAAGCGATAGCCCTCGGATGTGGTATTCTAGAAGGAATTTCGAGGGCAGGCTGCGTGCAGGCTCCGCGCCGTTGGATCACATGGACGGCTCTGCATTGTTGGATCGTGGGGCGGTCAGCGAGAGGTGATCCGCGAGACTTGTTGGTTGTGCCTCCCCTTTCTTCTGCTGCTTATTCTGCGGCAACGAGGGGAGCCACTCCTCCTCTGCTTCTTCTTCTCCGGTGACGAGAGGAGCCACTCCTCTGCTTCTTCTTCTCCGGCGACCATGGGCGATATGTCGAGCTCCACTTTAGCCTCCCGCCCCTCGTGGACCCAGTATAGTCCACTTCCCATGGAGCGATGTCCTAACTGCCCACGTAGCACGCCACTGATACAGTTGACTTCGAAGGAGGTCAAGAATGGCAACTATGGGCGCGAGTTCGTGAAATGCGAGAGCAAGCCAGAGGGGCGGGTTAGATCTCATGATTTTTCTCTGATTTCTTTTTCTATTTGCTTTTAATTCTTTTTTGATCTGAGATTTAGGGTTTTTGTTTTTGTTTCAGATCATGAAGAAATGCACACATTTTGAATGGCTGGATGACTACGTTAAGCGGATTCAATTCAATGAGGCCCCAACCCAGTAGCTCAATCTGCCATCAGCACCAACGAATTTGGTCTCTGAAAGTGCTACTCTGATAGTTGGGATGCAGATCTGAAGGGGGAATTAAAGAAGATGAATAAGAACTTGAAGTAGATGATTCAATTGAACAAGCAGGCGAATCTGAGAGCTTTAGGATTTTATCCCTTTTATTTTTGTGTAGTTTCTCTAGGATTTGCTTACTTGCTGGTCATCACTCGTTAGATATGTTATTAGTGTGGTGTCATGTGCTCTAGGATTTGGTTAAATTTGTGGATCATGTGTTATACAATTTGCTTAAATTTGTGGATCATGTGCTCTATGCTCTGTGTTGCTTAATTTGTGGATCATGTGCTCTATGCTCTATGTTGCTTAAGTTGTGGATCATGTCAGTTTTGTACACTTTTAGTTTCTTCAGTTTCATCAGACAACACCGACTGCAGAAGAAAAAAAAAGGTAGTTCTAGGGCCCAAATTGAAACTAAGCTCCGGTTGGGCCGTCTCATTGCGTTGAGTGTCGAAAGCCCACAAATATAAAAGAGGCCTAGAAAATAGTGCACGTGCTGGCTCTACTTTTTTCCTTGATTATTGCCATGGTAAATCCATTTATTGCCATGCCGAACAAAAATACTTCCTCCTTCTCGGTTTATAGGACATGCACGTAGTTTTAGATTAACAATTTAACTAGCTAAATATGTATTATATGTGATGAAAAATATATGTTTAGAAACTACATCCTCTTAAGTATCTAGTGTTATATTTTTGGTGACATATAACACATATTTAATTAGTCAAATCGATGACCTAGAACCACGTGCATGCCCTATAAACCGAGACGAAGGGAGTAGTGCATGATGGTAAATCGATTTATTGTTGGACTTGCCCATGTAAAATTTATTTGTAAATATCGTGGAAATTTCCTTTGGTATATAGCCTACGTCACAACACTTTGATTTTTGGGTCCCTTTATTTTTTTAGAGCATGTCAGACTTAATTATGTAGATCATGATATCCATCTGAAACCACGTCTAAAGTAAAGTCCAGTGGCACAATTAGCCACCATATCCATCTAGAGACCATGTCTAGGGATCTACTACGACACCATATCCATCTAGAGAGCATGTCTACGGCTCGGCTACGGCACCATATCCATTTACCGATATCTCACATAACAAGCATACATCCATAACATAGAAAGTAGCAACCATAGCATACTTCTTACATAAAACATAGGGTGCCCTAAACCATAGCATAGGCCACAAACTATACAAAAATTAGCTTGTTTTTGTTCATACAATATACGGAATAGGGCCACCAACAATTAAAAAAATCTCACATCAGATAAGATAGAAATAGCAAGCAAAACACAGATAACCAATGACATATCAAATAAGGGTAGCAAGCATAACATAGTTCTTAGGGGATAACACGACATAGATTAAAAGTTCACGGTACAACCAGCGACATAATAAGATAAAAATGTATAAAAGATAAAAGTCCCTAACACCCTAGGGCAAGACAAGATCACGAGACTGGGCCTTCACCACCATCTTCACTGCGCCTCCTCTTCACCGCTCCTCCTCTCCATGCCATCCTGGCCGATGTAGTAGGGGAGGTTGTGCATACCGCCGTGGGTGGGGAAGATGCAGTCGAAGTTTGTGAAGATGTTGTGGGTTGTGAATGCGATGTATTCACATCCACACCAAAACACTTTGCCGAGGAGGTAGAACACATCAAATATGTTGGTGAAGGTGACGGTGAGCCCTATCGGTGGAGTCCTGGAGTTTGGACGCACTTCCTCCAGTCGGAACATCACCGGTGAGCCTGCCGGGAGGTGGGCGAAGCCCGCATGGAGGAACCATTCGACAAACCCCCTTACACCCCTCCAGCATGAGAACGCCCACACATAGAGCATCTTCTCCACAATGACGCCGACCGGATATCGTCTCTCTGGCACGGTTGGTGGGAGCTCGAAGGTGGGGCTGTTGTACTGCATCCTTGCCTCACTTTGAGAGTTCCCTGGGTTTGGGTGAAGAAGAGAAGGGGGCGGCGCAAATGGATGTGTACATTGAGAATAGGTCGAGGGGTGGTGGTTTAAATAGGGAAAGGGGAAGGGAAGAGGAGTGGCATGATGACCCACAAGTATAGGGGATCTATCGTAGTCCTTTCGATAAGTAAGAGTGTAGAACCCAACGAGGAGCAGAAGGAAATGACAAGCGGTTTTCAGTAAGATTTTCTCTGCAAGCACTGAAATTGTAGGTAACAGATAGTTTTGTGATAAGATAAATTGTAACGGGTAACAAGCAATGAAAGTAAATAAAGTGCAGCAAGGCGGCCCCCAATCCTTTTTGTAGCAAAGGACAAGCCTGGACAATTTCTTATAATGAGAAAAGCACTCCCGAGGACACATGGGAATTATCGTCAAGCTAGTTTTCATCACGCTCATATGATTCGCGTTCGGTTCTTTGATAATTTGATATGTGGGTGGACCGGTGCTTGGGTACTGCCCTTACTTGGACAAGCATCCCACTTATGATTAACCCCTATTGCAAGCATCCGCAACTACAAAATAAGTATTAAGGTAAACCTAACCACAACATTAGACATATGGATCCAAATCAGCCCCTTACGAAGCAACGCATAAACTAGGGTTTAAGCTTCTGTCACTCTAGCAACCCATCATCTGCTTATTACTTCCCAATGCCTTCCCCTAGGCCCAAATAATGGTGAAGTGTCATGTAGTCAATGTTCACATAACACCAATAGAGGAAAGACAACATACATCTCATCAAAATATCGAATGAATACCAAATTCACATGACTACTAATAGCAAGACTTCACCCATGTCCTCAGGAACAAACGTAACTACTCACAAAGCATATTCATGTTCATAATCAAAGGAGTAATAATATGCATTAAGGATATGAACATATGATCTTCCACCAAATAAACCAATTAGCATCAACTACAAGGAGTAATCAACACTACTAGCAACCCACAGGTACCAATTTGTGGTTTTGGATACAAGATTGGATACAAGAGATGAACTAGGGTTTGAGTGGAGATGGTGCTGGTGAAGATGTTGATGGAGATTGACCCCCTCCCGATGAGAGGATCATTGGTGATGACGATGGTGATGATTTCCCCCTCCCGGAGGAAAGTTTCCCTGGTAGAACAGCTCTGCCGGAGCCCTAGATTGGTTCCGCCAAGGTTCCGCCTTGTGGCGGTGGAGTTTCATCCCGTAAGCTTGCCTCTGATTATTTTTTCAGGGTAAAAACCTGCATATAGCAGAAGATGGGCACCGGAGGGCCACCAGGGGGCCCAGGAGACAGGGGAGCGCCCAGTAGGGGTGGGTGTCGGTGTCAAAACCGGCGGATCTCAGGTAGGGGGTCCCGATCTGTGCGTCTAGGCTGATGGTAACAGGAAGCGAGGGACACAATGTTTACCCAGGTTTGGGCCCTCTCGATGGAGGTAAAACCCTACTTCCTGCTTGATTAATATTGAATATATGAGTAGTACAAGAGTAGATCTACCACGAGATCGTAGAGGCTAAACCCTAAGAGCTAGCCTATGATGGTATGATTGTAATTGTGATCGTCCTTCTAAGGACCAACCTCTCCGGTTTATATAGACATCGGAGAGGGCTAGGGTTTACATGGAGTCGGTTACAAGGAAGGAAACACAATATCCGGATCACCAAGCTTGCCTTCCACGCAAAGGAGAGTCCCATCCGGACACGGGCCGAAGTCTTGAGTCTTGTATCTTCACGCTTCAATAGTCTGGACGATGTATATAGTCCGGCTGTCCGGATACCCCCTAATCTAGGACTCCCTCAGTAGCCCCTGAACCAGGCTTCAATGACGATGAGTCCGGCGTGCAGTCTTGTCTTCGGCATTGCAAGGCGGGTTCCTTCTCCGAATACTCCAAAGTAATTATCGAACACCTCAACCGTGTTCGGATCCGCAAAATGATCCTCACATATCACCGTAGAGAGAATGATATTTCACAAATGCAATCTGCTAGCAACTTTCTAGACAGTGTGACATGTCATCAAGGTCGGGTCATTATTCGAACCTATTTCCTACAACCAGCCACAGCGCATATTGCGAGGCGGTTTCCTTGACATGTCTTGTCAAAGCAGAGATCATGTCCCCTTATCACGGGATTCTCATCAATATGGGTATGGGTAATCCCACCACGCCATCAATCGTGGCGCTTGGGAGGTGAGCGATTCCCAACGGGCAAGTGGGGAGGCGCACCGCTTCCGTCGCCTCTATAAAGGGATAAGAGTTCCCCATTTTTACCCATGCCTTGTTCCTCCTTTGCCCACTCTTGCCCCCTCGAGCTCCAGCACCCTAGTCCAAGTTTTCTCCGCACAGCTAAACATGTCCGGAGCAGGAGGCAAGTGGGTGGGTTCCACCGTGAAGGAGAAGAATATCGTGAATCTTCGGGCGGCCGGATACTTGGCCGCAGACATAGCGCACCGGCTACCAGACGACAGGAAGGTCATTCCAACCCCAGGACCCAACGAGAGGGTCGTGTTTCTCGCCCACTTCGTCCGTGGACTGGGGTTTCCACTTCACCCTTTCGTCCGCGGGCTCATGTTCTACTACGGGCTAGATTTCCATGATCTAGCCCCGAACTTCGTCCTCAACATCTCGGCATTCATCGTTGTATGCGAGGCCTTCCTCCGCATCAAGCCTCATTTCAGCTTGTGGCTGCAAATCTTCTGCGTGAAGCCAAAGATTGTGAGCGGCCAACAAGCAGAGTGCGGAGGAGCCTTGGTGGGCAAGATGCCTTACGTCACCTGTCTTGATGGATCCTTTGCGGAAACCGTGAAGGGGTGGCAGTCGGGGTGGTTCTACATCACCGAGACGCGTGACGTCAATTGGGTGGCGGCCCTCGAGTTCCGATCCGGAACCCCCATGCGGCTCACCTCCTGGGAAAAGAGGGGCCTGTCCTGGGGCGAATCTACAGAGCTGGCCAGACTCCAAAACTGCATCAAGAGCATGAAGGACAAGAACATCAAGCTTGTCAACGTGATCCAGGTCATGCTCGTTCACCGGATTCTGCCGTGCCATAGGCGGGCATTCAATCTGTGGGAGTTCGTCCCGGCTGAACACCAGACACTTCAGAGGCTCTACGACATGAAGCACAAAAACGCGTGGAAGGCGTTGTTCAAGGCCTCCGAAGTACCTCCTCCCACATCTGAGGACCGTGGGCTCCATGTCTCGCGGCCTCCTAGTCAGGTGAGTTCTCAGGCTACCACCGGATTCGGTTCTTCCCAATATATTCATGGGAGAGCCTTAAGTAATTGTGCATATTTGTTTAGGATTATGTGGAGACAGCGGAGCAGATTGACTATCCGGCTCCGCTGCTAGAAAGCCCAGCTAATGCTCTCCTAACGGAGATGCTGGTCCCGGTGCCCTATAAGGTGCCGAAGAAGAAGGCCGATAAGAAGGCCTCGGGGATCCGAAAGGGTCTCCTACGTAAGGTTGCGCTAGAAGCCTCGTCCGAAGACGACGAGGCACACTCCTCCCCCGAAGGGGAGGAAGAAGAAGAAGGGACCACCCCACCCGGAGAGGGTGAGGGGCCCGAGAAGGTGGACCAGGGGGCCGGAAAAGGCCCTTGGCGCAAGGCCGTCATACCCATGTCGTCTGATGACGACGAGACAGATTCCCCCCGCGGAGGTGGGGTGAAGCAAGAAGAAACTCTACCTCCCCGCACTGGGGAGGAGAAAAAGAGGAAAGCTACCCCGGAGGGGGAGGCTGGGTCGTCCAAGAAGGGAAAGGTGTCCCTTCCGGACTACTCCGCCATGACCGCCCATAGCGAGGAGGGGTGGATGCCCAGGGGGAAGCCCCTAGCGCGATCGTAAGTATCCGCACCCTGTAATGACTTTACTTCATAGTCTTTTTATAATGCCGAACATGTATGCAGCCCGGCCAGGGTTCATCCTGAGGTATCTTCTTCGGATGGATCCCTGAGCGATTCGGAGATGAACTCGCTCCCGACGGCCACCACTCCTCAATGCACGGATGACACGGAGGTGTTGTTCCGAAGGCTCCCAGAGCGGGGGGAGGTGATTCTGGAGACGCCCCAAGGCGGAATTCTAAATGTCGGACACGCGGGGTTCAAGATCCCCGCGGATCGTGTCGGTGAGCGCCATAGCAGGCCGGGCTCTCAGCCGAACACTGTTTCGGAGCCTTTAGTGGTTCCGGACTCAAGCGGGCAGCCCCTTGTTAGGGAGGGCGAGCCGTCTGTGTCGAGGACTTCCGTTGCGCCCGAGGCGCCGGATTGTCTGTTGGAAGCGCTTCGCGGCGCTTCCATGGATGAAGAGCACCGTACTCTTATGAGTCCGGTGATTCAGAAGGTTTCGTCCGCCAAGAGCGGGCTAACCGAAGCTTGCACCAGCCTCCTGACAGACTTTGAGGTAAGTAAAAAATATGTGAAATTACCACCCGATAGGTAGTAGCCCCTGATACTCTGTTTGGTGTTCGGAAAGAAAAACCAAACAGAGGGTCAATTATAATCCGCAGGAGTCTAATAATAAGTGTTAATGTGAATAAGCAGGCTGTGCTGTTTGCCGCTGCTGTCCGCACAGCCGAGATCGCCGGACTAAAATGGGATCTGGAGCAGGCATAGGGAGAGCTCGACCTCAAGAAGAGGCAGCTCGAAGAGAGCAAAGGTGAGTAATTCCCCGCTCTCACATAATGAAGGGTATATAAAATTAGTTATTCGAACAACGAAGCGTCATGATTTTGTAATAGGGGCCACCACTGAAGTGGCCTCTCTGAAGAAAGTGTTGTCCGAGGTTGAAGACAAGGCGGCCTTGGAACGCAGAGAGCGTGAGAAGCAAGATGCCAGAGTGGGCGAGGTACAACAAGAGCTCCAGGAGCTCGGCAAAAAGTTCGAGTCCATGGAGAATGAGCTTAAGGCGAAAGAGGCCGAGCTTGCGAAGGCCATTGCTAGTATAAAAGACGTCAAGGCCGAAGCCAAGAAGGCACAACAGGAAGTCCCGGGGGCAAAAAAGATAGCGGCGGGTAAGAAATTCTTTATGCAAAGCAAACATGTGGAGGAGGCGGTTCTTTTACTTACCCGAGTTCGGAGCTCTCCAAGGGCATTCGCAGATCTGCCACGCAGCGTATCAGATGTCGCGGAGTTCTACCGTGCCCAGGAGGGGAGCTCAACGGAGAAGCTGTTCTGGTCCCAATATGTTGGGGCCAAACATCCAATGCCTCTGAGTGACCAACTAGAGCAGTTGGTCGAACTCCACAAGGCGGCCGAAACGGCTATGAAAGATTTCATAGTCCGGATGTGGCCTGGTGAGCCCCTGCCGGCTAGCTACTTCGGCCTGATCAAGCGGATGGTGAATGCATGTTCGCGGCTCGAAGTCATCAAGCGGTCCGTTTGCATTGAGGGTGCCCACCGGGCCTTTTCCTGCGCGAAGGTGCATTGGGGCAAGCTGGATGCGGAGAAGCTGGTGAAGGAGGGCAAGGTGCATCGCTATTCGGAGAAGTATTACGATGGCGTTATGAAGGGCGCTCGTCTCGTGGCTGATGAATGTACCAAGGACACAATTTAGAATGAATTCACCTCTGTCATGTTTGTAATTTTAAGGACGAAGTTACTTGCGCTATGTAGCGCTTTTGTTATTTAAAATATTACCTTCTGTGCGGCTGTTTATAAAATTCTGAAAGTAGGCCAGTTGTCGGCTTCCGCCCCCACGTAACTAGTACTGGGGTGTTCATGCAAACCCGGACACTCTTTATCCAAATGTTTGGTCCCTTAAGGAGGTGTTCGGCGCAGCGAACAAGGCAATCGGACTATGCGGCTTTATAACTTTCACTTAGCCATAGAAGTCTACAATTTTAAATTTCGGCGAAGCCCCTAGAATCCGGAAGGCCGAATTGGGGTGCTATATACACCTAGATCGGACGAAGCCGATTTATCGCCTAAAGCGGAAAAATCTTTAAGGATTTTAAGACCTCTCGAACAGCGACCAGCTCTCGCCACATCATGCCGGTCAGTTTTCGGCTTTCTATACTGAGGTGCTCGTGCGGAAGAACCAATGTCGGTGTCAAAACCGGCGGATCTCGGGTAGGGGGTCCCAATCTGTGCGTCTAGGTTGATGGTAACAGGAAGCGAGGGACACAATGTTTACCCAGGTTCGGGCCCTCTCGATGGAGGTAAAACCCTACTTCCTGCTTGATTAATATTGAAGATATGAGTAGTACAAGAGTAGATCTACCACGAGATCATAGAGGCTAAACCCTAAGAGCTAGCCTATGATGGTATGATTGTAATTGTGATCGTCCTTCTAAGGACCAACCTCTCCGGTTTATATAGACACCGGAGAGGGCTAGGGTTTACATGGAGTCGGTTACAAGGAAGGAAACACAATATCCGGATCACCAAGATTGCCTTCCACGCAAAGGAGAGTCTCATCCGGACACGGGCCGAAGTCTTGAGTCTTGTATCTTCACGCTTCAATAGTTCGGACGATGTATACAGTCTAGCTGTCCGGATACCCCCTAATCTAGGACTCCCTCAGTGGGCGTGCCCCCCACCCTCCTGGACAGGGTGTGGGCCCCCTCTGGTGTTTTCTTCGCTCAATAATTCTTATTAATTCCAAAACTGACTTTCGTGGAGTTTCAGGATTTTTGGAGCTGTGCAGAATAGGTTTCCAATATTTGCTCCTTTTCCAGCCAGAATTCCAGCTGCCGGCATTCCCCTTCTTCATCGTAAACCTTGTAAAATAAGAGAGAATAGCCATAAGTATTGAGATATAATGTGTAATAACAGCCCATAATGCAATAAATATTGATATAAAAGCATGATGCAAAATGGACGTATCATGGCACCGGCTGCTCTTTGGATTTGCTACGTTCAAACGAGCCGCATTGATCGATATGCCACTTTAATTGCCAACAGGTTTTAATTTCCAGTGGAATGGTGAGTGGATGGAAAAGTGTGAAACAATGCTCTACATCGAGGAGACACGCATGCGAGATGATACGAACCAGGTCAGCGCATCATGGCGGTGGGCAGCAGCGCATGTACGTAGGCTAGCTACGTGTGTGCATGCATAACAGGCTTATGTTGTAGCAGCGCGCGCACGACCCAACAGTCTAACCACGGCCCAATGGGCTAACAGCGGCACCGTCCGCCATGACCCCACTCATCAGGTCCAATGAGCGACACAGTCATCGGGGCCCCACTCATTAGAGTTAACGGTCAAAGCACTGACCCGACGGCATCCACCGTTTGTGACCAGTTCTGAGGGTTTTGGGCAAGGGAGTGGGGAAAAGTGAGAAAAAGTTAAGAGTGTGGGGATGAATGAGTATGGCTAAGGAACCAGGGGCACAGATGTAAAAAACCCTATTTTATATTTACTTATTCATGATAAATGTTTATTATTCATGCTAGAATTGTATTAACCGGAAACTTCATACATGTGTGAATACATAGACAAAACTACATATCCCTAGTATGCCTCTACTAGACTATCTCGTTGATCAAAGATGGTTAAGTTTCCTAGCCATGGACATGAGTTGTCTTTGATAAATGGGATCACATCATTAGTGGAATGATGTAATGGACAAGACCCATCTGTTAGCTTAGCATAATGATCGTTCAGTTTTATTGCTACTGCTTTCTTCGTGTCAAATATATATTCCTCCGACTATGAGATTATGCAACTCCCGGACACCAGAGGAATGCCTTGTGTGATATCAAACGTCATAATGTAACTGGGTGATTATAAATATGCTCTACATGTATCTCCGAAGGTGTTTGTTGGGTTGGCACAGATCGAGATTATGATTTCTCACTCCGAGTATGGAGAGGTATCTCTGGGCCCTCTCGGTAATGCACATCATATGAACCCTTGCAAGCAATGTGACTAATGAGTTAGTTACGGGATGATGCACTACGGAACGAGTAAAGAGACTTGCCATTCACGAAATTGAACTAGGTATGAAGATACCGGCAATCGAATCTCGGGCAAGTAGCATACCAACGACAAAGGGAATAACATATGTTGACATCGCAGTTCGACCGATAAAGATCTTCGTAGAATATGTGGGAACTGATAACCCACAAGTATAGGGGATCAATTGTAGCCTCTTTCGATAAGTAAGAGTGTCGAACCCAACGAGAAGCTAAAGGTAGAACAAATATTCCCTCAAGTTCTATCGACCACCGATACAACTCTACGCACACTTAGTGTTCACTTTACCTAGAATAAGTATGAAACTAGAAGTACTTTATAGGTGTTGTAGGCTAGGTTTGCAAGAATATAAAGAGCACGTAAATAAAAACTAGGGGCTTTTTAGATAAAGAAGCAATAAAGTTAGTATAGCGAGTGTGGAAAAGTGGTGGTAGGAGTTGCGAATTGTCCCTAAGCAATTGACTATTTTACTAGACCGATAGCAAGTTTTATGTGGGAGAGGCCACTGCTAGCATGTCATCCCTAACTTGGAAGTCTATGCACTTATGATTGGAACTATTAGCAAGCATCTGCAACTACTAATGTTCATTAAGATAAAACCCAACCATAGCATTAAGATATATTGGTCCCCTTAAGTCCCGTATGCATCAATTTCTATGCTAGGTTGAATCTTCTGTCACTCTTGCCCTCCAATACATAGTCTTATCAACATACAACTAACCCTATGGTGTGATCCACGCGCACACTCATATGATGGGCACCAAAGGACAACAACATAACTACAAGCAAATTAAACCAATCATAGCAATTCACCAATTGCCTATAGGACAACGAAAATCTACTCCGACATCATAGGATGGCAACACATCATTGGATAATAATATGAAGCATAAAGCACCATGTTCATGTAGAGGTTACAACAGGTTGCGGGAGAGTGGACCGTGGTAGATAGATGGGGGAAGGTGATGGAGATGTTGGTGAAGATGACGAAGGTGTTGGTGTAGATCGCAGTGATGAAGATGGCCTCGGCGGTGTTCCGGCGCCACCGGGAGAGAGGGGAAGAGAGCCCCCCTTCTTCTTCTTCTTCTTCCTTGACCTTCTCCCTAGATGGGAGAAGGGTTTCCCCTCTGGTCCTTGGCTTCCATGGCATGGGAGGGGTGAGAGCCCCTCCGAGATTGGATCTGTCTCTGTGTCTCTCTCTGTTTCTGTGTTCCACATTCTGCCCTTTCACCGTTTCTTATTGTCGGTGTCAAAACCGGCAGATCTCAGGTAGGGGGTCCCGATCTGTGCATCTTAGGCTGATGGTAACAGGAAGCAAGGGACACAATGTTTACCCAGGTTCGGGCCCTCTCGATGGAGGTAAAACCCTACTTCCTGCTTGATTAATATTGAAGATATGAGTAGTACAAGAGTAGATCTACCACGAGATCGTAGAGGCTAAACCCTAAGAGCTAGCCTATGATGGTATGATTGTAATTGTGATCGGCCTTCTAAGGACCATCCTCTCCAGTTTATATAGACACTGGAGAAGGCTAGGGTTTACATGGAGTCGGTTACAAGGAAGGAAATATAATATCCGAATCGCCAAGCTTGTCTTCCACGCAAAGGAGAGTCCCATCCGGACATGGGCTGGAGTCTTGTGTCTTGTATCTTCACACTTCAATAGTCCGGACAATGTATATAGTCCGGCTGTTAGGATACCCCCTAATCCAGGACTCCCTCAATAGCCCCTGAACCAGGCTTCAATGACGATGAGTCCGGCGCACAGTCTTGTCTTCGCCATTACAAGGCGGGTTCCTTTTTCGAATACTCCAAGGTAATTATTAAACACGTAGACCGTGTCCAGATCTTCAAGATGATCTTCACACACCTTTGTAGGGAACATAGCATAAATCCGTTTTGCTGGCAATCCTTGTAAGTCGTGCCCTTGCATCGTGGTCTGGTCCAACACGAACGGGCATTTCCTGCCCTACCTCGACTCGCATTGCGAGGCAGTTTTATTGGCACGTCCTGCCAAAGCAGAGATCGTGTTCCTCTTATTACGGGATCTTTCATCAATATGGGCGTGTGTGACCCCACGGCGACCGTTGGTATGACTCCGTGTATTTTAGATAAGTCTCAAGCAGTCACGCTGAGGACTCTTGATATTCATCCCCTTTATAAAGGGGTCAAGGCCTCTGCCTTTTTTCCACCTCCCTTGCTCCTTCTCACGCCTCGAGTTCTAACACCCAAGACCCAGGCTCCAACACCCCAGATCCTCTAACATGTCCGGGTCCAACGCAAAAGGCCGGTGGGTGGCCTCCTCGATCCAAGAGGAGGACATTATGAAGCTTAGGGAGGTGGATACCTGACCGCTGATATTCAGCACAGGCTTCCTGCTCCAGGGCAAGTTATCCCTACGCCAGAGCCCAATGAGAGCGTTGTGTTCGTCCCACACTTCCTTCGAGGCCTGGGCCTCACCCTCGACCCCTTTGTGAGGCGGTTCATGTTCTACTATGGGTTGGATTTTCATGATTTGGCTCCAGATGCTATCCTCCATATCCGTCGTTTATTATTGTGTGCGATGCTTTTCTCCACATCACCCCACACTTCGACTTATGGATCAAGACCTTCAATGTGACGCCAAGGATGATCGAGGGGCGACATGCGGAGTGCGGAGGTGCCATAATAAGCAAGAACGCTGATGCCCATGGCCAGAGGGTTCTTTCCCAGAAGTATCCGATGTATGGCAACGGAGGTGGTTTTATGTTATAGCTCCTAGAGGCACAAAGTGGGTAGCTTCCCCCGAGTTCCACTCGGGCCCTCCGTCACAGTTAGCGTCTTGGACTGACGTAGGACGAAATTTTGGGCCCGCTGGTGATGTACCAGAACTGCAGAATCGCATCCGGAGCTTATTGAGAGGGACATAAATCTTGTCAGCATAATGCAAGTGATGCTAATCCGACGGATGTTGCCGTGCAAACGTCGGCCTCTCCGGATGTGGGAGTTTAATCCGGAGGGTCCGTGGACTATTAAGCACTTCTTCGGCCTGAAGCTCGAAGGGATGTGTAAATTATTCGTCGGACCACAAGTGAAGTGTCCGGACACCACCGAGGATGCGGGCCTAAGCTGCAATCGCCTAGATGCCCAAGTAAGTAACCTTAAAGCTGGACACTTCATTTATATTTATCATAACTATTATTCTGAAAATCCCTCCGTGGCCAGGAATGGCTCAACAAGGCGGAGAGAATCAGGTGTCCGGTGCCACTTCCTGAAGGTTTGCTTGGTCCAACCGTCGCCAAGATGCTTGGCTGGGTGCTCAGCAAAATCCCCTCAGGGAAAGGCGAAGGAAAGGCAGTGAAGCCGAACTTCACACACTATGCATCCAGACCGGGGGAACCGCTACCTCTCCTACAGAGGATAGTCGGGAAGGGGAGGTTAAAGCCTCCTCCTCGCGCTGGAGGAAGAGGGCCGCCTCCGAAGACTTGGAGGCGAAGATGCCCAAACAAGGGAAGAGGGTATCACTAGGGGGCTCTGCCGTGACAGGCACCCTCACCGCGCCGTGCCCACCAACGGGCCAGCCCTCCACCGAGTTGTAAGTTATTCATTAATTCGTAGGTATGGTGTTTCTCCGAGATTCATAACCGAGACTTCGTCTTTTGCAGTCCGGCGAGCAGCTCCTCTCAATAGAGTTCGTCCTCGGGGGATATTCCTCTGGAGATGATGGAGAGTGAGACCCCACCCACCTCCCCGCCTCGTGAAGCGGGCGACACTAAGGTGTCGTCACGAAGGAGTCCGGATCTGCCGAAGCCAGAAGCGAACATGTCAGTCGCCCTGAGCCCGGAGCGTTTGGCTCCCACGGGGGGCGATGAGAAGGGTCCGGCACAGTTCGATGTCCGGCCGAACGTACTGCCAGGCCTTCTGGAGCGAGCCGCGCTCTCGGAGGAGCACCGCTTTTTAATGAGCACGGTGCTCACGAAGATTTCATCCGCTACAAGCGGTTTGAATGAGGCCTTTACAAGCCTGCGCAAAGGCTTTGAGGTATGTAGTGAAAAATGCACTATTTTTAGTTGTGAAGCACGCGCTAGGTGTGCTCCCTATGGATAGTAGCCCTTGAGACTCTGGTTGCCCGCCATAGGCGGCAAACGGGGGATCATATAGTAATGGTTGTGCCGTACATGTGCGCAGGTATATAAGGATCCGGCAGACGACCAGTCTGTTGAAGTTGCCGAACTGAGCAGGCAGATCGGATCTATTGATGCCGATATCACGCTGGTAAACAAACGGCTGGAAGAGTCACAGGGTATGTGCCCTGCTTCCCTTATTATGATGCATAGGAAAATGCGAGAGGGGTATAATATTAATGCAATGTGTTTGTACTGCAGATGGTGCTGCTGCCGTGGAGGCCCTGAGGGCGGAACTTGTTCAGGCCAAGGAACAAGCTCGGGCTAGCAATGCGGCTGCCCTAAAGGCGGCCGAAGAATAGAGAGCCGAACGGGCTGCTCATCGCCGAAGCGAGGAAAAGATAGCCGAAATGGCTGGGGAGTTGAAAAATGCCGTCGACCGGTATGTACTCCTTGAAAAGGAGAATAAGGCTAGTTCGACCGAGGTGGACAAGGCTCTTAATGCCGCCAAGGAGATGTGTACCGAGGTCCGGGGTATGCGGGAGGAGCTCCAACAGGCCGACAAAATCGTGGCTGGGGGCTCCTACTTACTACGGACAAAGTTTTTGGATCCAAAGTATGCTCCCCTGGCTGGGCGCTGGAGTTCTGCAGACGCATATGTAGACTTGGCGAATAGTACAGCTGACGCTGCTAAGTTCTTCGAGGGTCAAGGTGATAAAGAAGTGGAGAAGCTTTTCTGGTCGCAGTTCAATGCTCCCACTCGCCCGCTGCCGCTGAATGAGAAGGTGGCTGCTGTGGCAGAGCTCCACAAGCTGTTCGGGCTTGCAATGCGGTCTGTAATAGACCATCTTTGGCCGAAGGGGCCTAAGCCGGACAGCTACTTTGGTCTGGTGTAGCAATTCCATGGGGCCGTGTCTCGGATTGACGCCATGAGGAGGTCGGTGTGCATAGAGGGTGCGCGGATGGCTCTTGCCCGCGTTAAAGCCTATTGGACGGATATGGAGGCCACCATTATAGCGACCCAGGATCCGGCAAAAGGCCAATATCCGGCCGAGCACTACTTGGCGCAGGTCACAGAAGGTGCCCACCTAATAGAGGCATAGTGCTCGAAGAATGTCTTGTTCGAGTGATAAGTCGAATCATTGTAAAAATAATGTTTATTTTGATTATGAGGCTATATTTATACTTTTTGCCCGGAAGTATGATTGTATCCCCTTTGCGGCCGTTTTTATATAGATATGAGTAGTCCGAAAGTTAGCAGTCGTTGGCTTCGGCCCCCACGCATACTATGCGGGGGTGTTCGCGAGCAATATGCTTAATCACACTTGATCCAACGTGTCACGCCCAATATGCGACCCTACACAAAAGGAACTCGAAGGTCCCACCAAGGATAGACCCGCATATTGAAACTCTTTTGCAAGGTGGATATCATTACATCAACATTACATAATAGATGGGGATACATACATCAGGCATACAATGCCACACGAATACAACATTACAATACATAAGAGCATCATTCGACTACGGATGAAACACAAACAGAAACTCAAACGACATCCACCCTGCTAGCCCGGGTTGCCGACCTGGAACCTATCCCCTGATCGAAGAAGCAGAAGAAGAACTCAACGCAAGCAAGCATCGCTCTCGCGTTATGATCATCGCACAACCTGTACCTGCAACTGTTGTTGTAGTAATCTGTGAGCCACGAGGACTCAGCAATCCCATTATCATGGGTATCAAGACTAGCAAAGCTTAAAGGGAAAGGAAAGGGTAAAGTGGTGAGGCTGCAGCAGCGACTAAGCAAGTATGGTGGCTAACATACGCAAATAAGAGCGAGAAGAGAGCAAGCGGAACGGTCGTCAACTAGCAATGATCAAGAAGTGATCCTGAACTCCTACTTACGTCAAACATAACTCAGAAACCGTGTTCACTTCCCGGACTCCGCCGAAAAGAAACCATCACGGCTACACACGCGGTTGATGCGTTTTAATTCGGATCTGGTTTCAAGTTATCTACAACCGGACATTAACAAATTCCCATCTGCCTATAACCACAGGCACGGATTTCGAAAGATTATACCCTGCAGGGGTGTCCCAACTTAGCCCATGACAAGCTCTCGCGATCAACGAAGGAATAGATCTTCTCCCAGGAAGACCCGATCAGACTCAGAATCCCGGTTTACAAGACATTTCGACAATGGTAAAACAAGACCAGCAAAGCCTCCCGCTGTGCCGACAAATCCCGATAGGAGCTGCACATATCTTGTTCTCAGGGCACAACGGATTGTCCAAACTTCCGGTAGGCCAGCCCAGAGTTGCCCCTGGTGGCCACCGGCGGTTGACAGGTTGGACCAACACTCACGACGAGCACTGGCCCGGGGGGGATAAAATAAAGATGACCCTCGAGAGCGCGACTCCCAAGGGAAAAGGGCTAGGTGAGGCAAATGGTAAAACCAAGGTTGGGCCTTGCTGGAGGAGTTTTATTCAAAGCGAACTGTCAAGGGGGTCCCATAAATCACCCGACCGTGTAAGGAACGCAAAATCCGGGAACATAACACCGGTATGACGGAAACTAAGGCGGCAAGAGTGGAACAAAACACCAGGCAAAAGGCCGAGTCTTCCACCCTTTACCAAGTATATAGATGCATTAATAATATAAGAGATATTGTGATATCCCAACCAAAATCCTGTCCACCATGGAGAAATCTTCAACTTCACCTGCAACTAGCAACGCTATAAGAGAGGCTGAGCAAAGCGGTAACATATCCAAACAATGGTTTGCATAGGAAAGGTGTCAAAGTTAGAGGTTCATGGCAATATGGGAAGGCTTGATAAATAGGTGATAGGTAGCGCAGCATAGCGATAGAACGAAGCAACTAGCATAGCAATGATAGTAGTGAGATCCAGGGTAGCAGTCATCTTGCCCGAAATCCCGCAAGGAAGAGGAACGAGTCCATGAAGAAGAGGAAGCCATGAAGACGAACCAAGCGTAGACGAACGAATCCTCACGATCGCAACGATACGGGAACTATCGAGAAGAAGCACACAACATGGTAAACACACCACACATAAGCAAGGCATGATGCACAAACAAGCATGTTGCAAGACAAGACTACATGAAGCTACTCATGGCAAAAGATGATGCATACAAGAGCAACACATCAAGGCAAGTTTAAATGAGGCCGGGAACAACATATAACAATTCCGGTAAGTCCTCATATGCATATTTTGAAATTGGTCCAGATCTGAATAAACCTTATGTTCAAGTTGTTAAACAGCAAGTTAAGATGCATAAAGATGATCTACACGAGATTCTAGTCAAGTTACATATAAAGTTCATTTAGTTCGGAGCTACGGCCTAGAAGATATGAGCAAAACAAGTTAAACATGGCATTGATGCAAAATGCACCCAAACATCAAGCAAACACCTCAAAACAAGGATGCAACATGATAATATGAAACTACATGCAATTCTAAGCAAGTTACATATAGAGCACACTCAAAACGGAGCAACGGTTCAACACATGCACACTATACAAGTTATAGCAACAATCTGTCCAAAACAGCAACTAGGCATATTGCAAGCATCAAAACAACATGCTACAGGACCTCAACAAGAAAACAAAAGACATGGGCATGATGTACATGTAAAGCATTACAAAACACGAACACTGAGCTATCTCTAGAAATCACTAGAACATACTCAAACACACATGGTAAGATTGCAAGTTATAACAATTCCAGACTTTGCAGAAAATAACATCACGATGCAATGTTCAGAGCTATCAAACAACATGTTACAGGAACTTATCATGGCAAACAAAGGCATGGCATGAATCTACTCAAAGCATAGATCATAAGTCCCTTACTGACCATAAGCCAAAAAGGATCAGAAAATATGATGGGACCCACGTAAACATAGCAAGTTATAATACAGATTCAAACATGGCAGAAACAGAATTATGAAGGCATGTAGATGAGCTTGTGCAACTCACTATAGAGCAATACATGGCATGGCAAGGCAACCAACAATAAGAAGACATGTTTGTGAAGCTAAGCATGGCAATAGCAAGGTCATAGGATGCATGGATCACTAGCAGAACACATGTAAACAACTGAACTTGATGTAAACAGGCTGACAGCAACATTATGAAGCAACTTTAGAGCAAGATTACAACAAGCTACAGCAACCTATAAATGCAACCAGGAGCATGTATGGATAGAGGATGACATGTAGATCAAAACATGTTTATAGAACATCTCCAGATTATGCATAGAATGATTAGTAGCAACATGTTTATATAGCATCACAGAATAACAGATTCAGCCTAGCAAAACAACAATATTATGTACACTACTTAACAAGCTCGATTCACTCACCACATGTCATTGCATGACAAGATAGGCATAGCATCATCAAGAAGACATGTTTGTGAAACAAACCAAGTCAAGAACAAGTCCATAGCATGTAAACAATCTGCCAGGAAACTATAACAACCTTGGCCAAATTGAATAACGAGTAAACAATCTGCCAGGAAACATTTTGAAGCAAAAGTAGAGCACGAAAATGACATGCTAGACTACTCCATAATTGCAACAAAGGGCATGAATGGATAGACAATAACCATATGTTCAAAACACCCTTACTGAAGTATCTCAAAATATGCATGGATCTCTCTGTAGCATCATGTTTACATGGCATGAAAATAACAGCAGAACAGGGACTAAAATCAGCAACATCACGAAGCCTAGTTTGCATGCTTGTGCTAGTCACCACATTGATCACAAAAATACATGGTAAGCACCTCTGTAAAGAAGACATATCATAGATCAAAACACATGTAGACATCAACCTCATAGGATGCACACATCAATCATGGCAAAAATGACAAAAGAGCTCGTTCTGATAACAGACAGTAGAAAACATCATGAAGCACTCTTACAACGATGATTCAGGCATCAAGATGACCACAAATGAATATGATGCAATGGAATGAAATGATGTACTCGTTGAGACGAACAATTTGACATATTACATGCACAAAACTGAGCTACGGATGCAGAGATATGATGGCATGAACATGGCATGAAAATGACAGTAACCTGGGACTTAGCAGTTTACTGAAAAACAGACGGGCGCTATATGGCTATATGACGCACAGGGCGCGGGATAGGGGCAAAGCTCACCCATGGGCTCGGCCCCGAAGCGGGAAGGTGAGGCAGGCCAGGGCGCGGCTGGGCCGAGGGGAAGCTGGGCTGGTCGCGAGCCCACGCGAAGGACGCGGCGGCGGATCGGGGCTCCTCCCGATCGGCCATGCGCAGCGCCGGCGAGGAGCTCCGGGGAGGCGGCGAGGCGGCGGCGAAGGCCGAGGGCGGCGGCGCGGGTCGGAGGACGAGGGCGACGAGGTCGGGTGCTCCAGGGCGGCGCGGCGAAGAAGCACGGCGGCGGGGCGGCGAGGCGCTCCGGCGCGGGCGGCGGGGCAGCTCCTTCGGGCGCCGGCAGGAGCTCCGCGGAGATGGCAGGAAGGCGCGGGGGCGGCGAGCGCGGGCGCGGGCTCGCGCGGTCGGCGATGGCCGGCGCCGGCAGGAGGCGCGCGGGGTGATGCGGCGGCTGGTCCGGCGAGCGGCGACCGGCGGCGGGCTCCGGGCAGTGGCGCGGGAGGCGGTCGGGCCTGCGCGGGCGCGGATCCGGGCGGCGGCGGCGCATCCGGGCCCGGGCGGGCCGGCCTCGGGCCGCGCGGGCCGCGGCGGCGCGTGGGACGGACGGCGGTGACGTGGAGGCGTGCGGCGGGGTGACGTGTCACGCTCTGATTCGTCGGGGTGACGTGTCCGGCGGACATGTCCGGCGCGGATGGACATGTCCGGCGGCGCGAGGAGGAAGACTGCTAGGGTTAGGGTGGATTTGATCCGCGAAAATGGAAGGGGAGGGCCTTTATATAGGTAGAGGGAGCTAGGAGAGTCCAAATGAGGAGCGGTTTTCGGCCACGCGATCGTGATCGAACGACCGAGAGCATGGAGGGGAGTTAGATGGGTTTTGGGCCACTTTGGAAGGGGTGTTGGGCTGCAAAGAGAAAGGAGGGTTTGCGGTTACCCGGTTAACCGTTGGAGTACCAAACGACCTCCAAATGGCACGAAACTTGACAGGCGGTCTACCGGTGGTATACCAAGGCCACTTGGCAAGCCTCGGTCCATTCCAAGAAAGTTTAATACCCACTCACAATAGGAGAGAAAAGGGGAACGCCGGAGGGCATAGGAGCGCCGGATTGCAAAACGGACAACGGGGAAAATGCTCGGATGCATGAGACGAACACGTATGCAAAATGAAATGCACATGATGACATGATAAAATGCAACACACAAGCACATGACATGGCAACGACGGCGAATAACTGGCAGACACCTGGCGGATCGGATCCGGGGCGTTACAACACTCCTCCACTAACAAGAGATCTCGTCCCGAGATCTTAGGACCGAGACGGAAGGGAAAAGGGATGAGGTGAAGCAAGAACTGAAGAGAAGAAGCAAAGAATCGAGAGCACCCGAGAAAAAGAGAGGAACGACGAGAATGACGAGAATCGAAAGCTCACTGAATCAGATAGACTATGAAACAACTCCGATTAGAACGAGATAAGAAACGAACAAGACTGAAAGGATTTAAGCAGCACTCTGACTGGACATGGAAAGAATAGAACATGAACTAAAAAGGATGGAATGATACTTGATGAATACATGACACAAAACCTCCGGAAAGAATTGAAAGAGTTGAATGAAAGCACGGAGAAGAAAAGATACTTGAACTCCACCGACAAGAATCTTGATGAACACTTTAAGGATGAATTAAATCATGAAGAACCACCATGAAGAACTCCGGTAACAAAAGGATGAAGAGATAGAATGAAGGGTGAAAGAATAAGATGAGCCTTGCGATGATTTAGATGGAGGTTCCGATGAAATGGCTGAGGAAATTGAACTCCGGAAAAGAAAAGATGAAAACACGTGGAACTAGAATTTATTCAACAAGAACAAACTCTGAAGGAAGGGATTAATCACTTTGAGTAAATAAGAATAAGATTCATTGTATGTTTATCCTTCATCAAAATAAATTGATGACAAGCAATGGATTTTTGCATACTACTTATTCTTCTTGAAAAAAAATTGAGAAGCGACATATCACAAACTAGAGAAGATCTTCATGAATCACCGGTAGGATTGAAAAGAACAAATGAATTAAAATGATAATCAAAGAAAAAGAATCTTGAACGAACCACCGTAAGAATTCGAAAATGACTGATGAAAGAGAAAGAATCACCGTGAAGAATTAGAAGGACAAATATGCTTGAGGGGTTTTAGATGCAAAAGGACAAAGAGATCATGAGCTGATTAACGAACACTTGAACGAAGCACCGGGATAAATGGATAACGGTAACTGAAATGATGGCCTCCGGTGAAAAGAAATGGAAAAACAACTCCTGACATACTCCGGATGGGTAAGAAAAGAATATCTGACAAACTGAAATAATTCGAGAGGATGACATGAAGCTAGAACCACGAAACTTCGAGAGAACGGACAAGATTTAAGAGGAACTCTTCTTTGATCTTCAGATGACGACGAGAAACACCACCAAAATTACTGAGATACTCCGGAAGAATGAAAAGCAGAGAGGTTGAGCCAACAATGAAAATGAATTTGAAAACGATCTTGGAAAAGCATCTGACTGATGAAATTCATTCTTACATCAGACTTGAAAAGAATTTGAGAAAAACTCCGGGGAATCAGAAGAGTCAGGTAAGATCCTGGAAAAAGACCTGTGGGTTAGGGCCCACTGAAGAGATAACACCGTTGGAAAGGATTGATGAACAGATAGATGAAGCACCGGAACAATAGAAATATTTGAATGAGGTGACAACCTCGAATTAATTCAAACACAGACGAATCTCCTGAGATGTCTTGAACACTCCGGAAGGATAAACTCGCGAGAGGCGAACGATCAAAGGGAAATATTTGAGCTGAGGGAAAGAATACGATCGACAACGAAAAACTTGAATTTGGATCCACCGGAGAAGAGATGAAGAATGACGAACGAGACAAGAATTCACCGGTTGAAATGATTGACGAAGGACTGTAGAGGCTCCACACGAATGAAATTGATGGTCGAAACAGACTCAAGCTCCGGGAAGAAGAGGGTGGGAGGGCGGGAAAACAAAGGCAGCTTGAAAGGGGGAACCGACGAATAACTTGAAGAGAAAACACTGGTTGAAATCATTGAGGAAAGAAAGCAAAGACTTCGCACGAGTAGGATGGATACTCGATTACAGACTCCGGTTCTGAGAAGAAGAAGGGTGGGCGGGTGGGAAAGAAAACAACTAAGGATTGAACTCAATGACGAAGAGGCTCGAGTCAACTTGACGAGAAATGCACCGGATCAAAAGAGCTGAGGAACAACGATCGGAAAACCAACTGCGTGATCCTAAAGAAAATTTGAAGGGGAAGAGAAGTAATTCAAAACACCTACGTCAAGATTCCTTACCAGAGCGACGAAGGGGCTGAGGAGTAAAAAGAATTCCTACTCTCCGATATAACTAGACTCCGAAAACAGTTTTATTCTAGACTCAACAACGGTCAAACTACACGATCAATCAAGGGGGCTCCTAGGGTCGGTTGAGGCTCTGATACCAACTTGTCACGCCCAATATGCGACCCTATCCAAAAGGAACTCAAAGGTCCCACCAAGGATAGACCCGCATATTGAAACGCTTTTGCAAGGTGGATATCATTACATCAACATTACATAATAGATGGGGATACATACATCAGGCATACAATGCCACGCGAATACATCATTACAATACATAAGATCATCATCCGACTACGGATGAAACACAAACAGAAACTCAAACGACATCCACCCTGCTAGCCCAGGCTGCCGACCTGGAACCTATCCCCTGATCGAAGAAGCAGAAGAAGAACTCAACGCAAGCAAGCATCGCTCTCGCGTCATGATCATCGCACAACCTGTACCTACAACTGTTGTTGTAGTAATCTGTGAGCCACGAGGACTCAGCAATCCCATTACCATGGGTATCAAGACTAGCAAAGCTTAAAGGGAAAGGAAAGGGTAAAGTGGTGAGGCTGCAGCAGCGACTAAGCAAGTATGGTGGCTAACATACGCAAATAAGAGCGAGAAGAGAGCAAGCGGAACGGTCGTCAACTAGCAATGATCAAGAAGTGATCCTGAACTCCTACTTACGTCAAACATAACTCAGAAACCATGTTCACTTCCCGAACTCCGCCGAAAAGAGACCATCACGGCTATACACGTGGTTGATGCGTTTTAATTCGGATCTGGTGTCAAGTTGTCTACAACCGGACATTAACAAATTCCCATCTGCCTATAACCACAGGCACGGCTTTCGAAAGATTATACCTTGCAGGGGTGTCCCAACTTAGCCCATGACAAGCTCTCGCGATCAACGAAGGAATAGACCTTCTCCCAGGAAGACCCGATCAGACTCGGAATCCCAGTTTACAAGACATTTCGACAATGGTAAAACAAGACCAGCAAAGCCTCCCGTTGTGCCGACAAATCCCGATAGGAGCTGCACATATCTCGTTCTCAGGGCACACCGGATTGTCCAAACTTCCGGTAGGCCAGCCCAGAGTTGCCCCTGGTGGCCACCGGCGGTTGACAGGTTGGACCAACACTCACGACGAGCACTGGCCTGGGGGGGATAAAATAAAGATGAACCTCGAGAGCGCGACTCCCAAGGGAAAAGGGCTAGGTGAGGCAAATGGTAAAACCAAGGTTGGGCCTTGCTGGAGGAGTTTTATTCAAAGCGAACTGTCAAGGGGGCCCATAAATCACCCGACCGCGTAAGGAACGCAAAATCCGGGAACATAACACCGGTATGACGGAAATAGGGTGGCAAGAGTGGAACAAAACACCAGGCAAAAGGCCGAGTCTTCCACCCTTTACCAAGTACATAAATGCATTAATAATATAAGAGATATTGTGATATCCCAACCAAAATCCTGTCCACCATGGAGAAATCTTCAACTTCACCTGCAACTAGAAATGCTATAAGAGGGGCTGAGCAAAGCGGTAACATAGCCAAACAATGGTTTGCATAGGAAAGGTGTCAAAGGTTAGAGGTTCATGGCAATATGGGAAGGCTTGATAAACAGGTGATAGGTAGCGCAGCATAGCGATAGAACGAAGCAACTAGCATAGCAATGATAGTAGTGAGATCCAGGGTAGCGGTCATCTTGCCTGAAATCCCGCAAGGAAGAGGAACGAGTCCATGAAGAAGAGGAAGCCACGAAGACGAACCAAGCATAGACGAACGAATCCTCACGATCGCAACGATACGGGAACTATCGAGAAGAAGCACACAACATGGTAAACACACCACACATAAGCAAGGCATGATGCACAAACAAGCATGTTGCAAGACAAGACTACATGAAGCTACTCATGGCAAAAGATGATGCAAACAAGAGCAACACATCAAGGCAAGTTTAAATGAGGCTGGGAACAACATATAACAATTCCGGTAAGTCCTCATATGCATATTTCGAAATTGGTCCAGATCTGAATAAACCTTATGTTCAAGTTGTTAAACAACAAGTTAAGATGCATAAAGATGATCTACACGAGATTCTAGTCAAGTTACATATAAAGTTCATTTAGTTCGGAGCTACGGCCTAGAAGATATGAGCAAAACAAGTTAAACATGGCATTGATGCAAAATGCACCCAAACATCAAGCAAACACCTCAAAACAAGGATGCAACATGATAATATGAAACTACATGCAATTCTAAGCAAGTTACATATAGAGCACACTCAAAATGGAGCAACGGTTCAACACATGCAAACTATACAAGTTACAGCAACAATCTGTCCAAAACAGCAACTAGGCATATTGCAAGCATCAAAACAACATGCTACAGGACCTCAACAAGAAAACAAAAGACATGGGCATGATGTACAGGTAAAGCATTACAAAACATGAACACTGAGCTATCTCTAGAAATCACTAGAACATACTCAAACACACATGGTAAGATTGCAAGTTATAACAATTCCAGACTTTGTAGAAAATAACATCACGATGCAATGTTCAGAGCTATCAACCGGCAGGTCCGGCGAAGGCTGGCGCCGGCAGGAGGCGCGCGGGGCGATGCGGCGGCTGGTCCGGCGAGCGGCAACCGGCGGCGGGCTCCGGGTAGTGCCGCGGGAGGTGGCCGGGCCTGCGCGGGCGTGGATCCGGGCGGCGGCGACGCATCCGGGCCCGGGCGGGCCGGCCTCGGGCCGCGCGGGCCACGGCGGCGCGTGGGACGGACGGCGATGACGTGGAGGCGTGCGGTGGGGTGATGTTTCGCGCTCTGATTCGTCGGGGCGACGTGTCCGGCGGACATGTCCGGCGCGGATGGACATGTCCGGCGGCGCGACGAGGAAGACTGCTAGGGTTAGGGTGGATTTGATCCGCGAAAATGGAAGGGGAGGGCCTTTATATAGGTAGAGGGAGCTAGGAGAGTCCAAATGAGGAGCGGTTTTCGGCCACGCGGTCGTGATCGAACGACTGAGAGCATGGAGGGGAGTTAGATGGGTTTTGGGCCACTTTGGAAGGGGTGTTGGGCTGCAAAGAGAAAGGAGGGTTTGCGGTTACCCGGTTAACCGTTGGAGTACCAAACGACCTCCAAATGGCACGAAACTTGGCAGGCGGTCTATCGGTGGTATACCAAGGCCACTTGGAAAGCCTCGGTCCATTCCGAGAAAGTTTAATACCCACTCACAATAGGAGAGAAAAGGGGAACGCCGGAGGGCATAGGAGCGCCGGATTGCAAAACGGACAACGGGGGAAATGCTCGGATGCATGAGACGAACACGTATGCAAAATGAAATGCACATGATGACATGATAAAATGCAACACGCAAGCACATGACATGGCAACGACTGCGAATAACTGGCAGACACCTGCGCATCGGATCCGGGGCGTTACACAACGTCTTGGTCCATTAAGGAGGTGATCGCACGTCGAACTAGGCAACCAGACTATATAGTTGTAACACTTTTGCTTAGCCATGGGGGTCTAATAGTGGGGCTACTATGTAGCCCCTGGTACATTCGCGTGCATCCGAATACGGGCGCGTATATACATGGCCGGGAAACGGCCCTTCGTTAATGCGGAGGAATCCTTAAAGATTCCGGTGAGTCTTCAAGTGGTTGAACAGTCTCTCGCTGTATCATGAGAGTTAGTTTTCGGCTTTCTCTACTCAGGTGCTCATCCGGAATAACCAGGGCACAATCATAGTAGTTCTCCTTTGACCGCCTTAGCCGATAATAACGGAACATAAGGCGGCAAACCCAGGAGCCGGGCAAACCCAACATTTGACCAAAGACATGATTCGGAGCTGATGCATATAAGGCCAAACTCGTGACGCCGAACACTCTCGAAGGTATTCGGTCTTTGTAAAAGAAAACAGGCTGAAGAAAGCCTATTATAAACCCTAAAGTTCCGGGTACGTGCGATTGATCTATCGTGGCGAGATGCCAATAACGGCAGTATCCTCTCTGGATATGGAACCCATGGGATGGTTAAACAACAAGAGGCAGTAGAAAAGGTTTACACAGGGGCTTAATCTAAAAAGAAACATGTTAAACGGGGCCCTGCTGCACGTCTGCGCCTTTGTCACTGTTGTGCCGTATCCTGGAAGGGTATCACACGAACGTTGTCTGTGGAAAAAGAAAACTCGTAGGAGATTACAACGTAAGTATGCGATTGATAATAAAAGTGTAAGATATTGGCCTGCCAGTAAGGTTGAGCCAGATGTGGGGCTGCATTATATATTTATAGCCCCGGGTATCCGTTATGGGAGTACATATACGGTGCCCTGGTTCAGTTTTATTCGAGCTACCGGACTCGTATAACCATGTCTGTGGTCGTAATGGCCAGTTATGTTTTTTGATATTGGAGGCCGCTTACAATCCGGCCGCTATGGCCGTCGCGTGTTCCTCTGTGCGTGAAGAGCGCTCTGTGATTCCGCTAACGGTGATGATGCCACGTGGACGGGGCATCTTGAGTGTAAGGTAGCCATAGTGCGGCAATGTGTTGAAGCGGGCGAAAGCCGCTCTTCCAAGCAATGCGTGATAGCCGCTTTGGAAGGGTGCGATGGTGAAGAGTAGTTCTTCGCTTCTGGAGTTACCTGGGGAGCCGAGTGTTACTTCCAGCACGACGGAGCCCCTGCCATAGGCTTCAACACCTGGTATCACCCCTTCAAAGGTGGTGTTGCTTTGGCTAATTCTGGATGGGTTTATCCCCATTCTGTGGACAGTGTCCGCGTATATTAAATTGAGACTACTGCCACCGTCCATGAGGACGCGGGTGAGATGGTATCCATCTATTATTGGGTCTAGCACCAAGGCCTCTGATCCTCCGCGTTGAATACTAGTTCGACCGTCCATGTGATTGAAAGTGATCGGACGAGACATCCAGAATTTAGATGTGGGTATGATGGGCTTTACATCGTGCGTGTCTCTGAGCGCGCGTTCGTGCCTTCTCGTGAATGTGTGAGTCGCGTGGATCATGTTTACTGTTTTAACCTCTGGCGGGAATTTTTTCGGTCCCCCAGTGTTCGGCTGGCGAGGTTCTTCCTCGTCTTCACCTGGTGTTTCCCTCCTCTTGTGTTCGGCATTTAATTTGCTGGCCTGCTTGAAGACCCAGCATTCTCTATGCGTGTGGTTCGCAGGTTTCTCCGGGGTGCCATGAATTTGGCATAGTCTGTCCAGGACTCTGTTCAGACCGGACGGTCCCTCTTTACTGCCTTTAAATGGCTTCTTTTGCTGATCAGGTCGAGAGCCCCTGAATCCGGCATTGACCATTGTGTTATCCGGGCTCTCTTCGTTGTTTTGGCATTTGTGTTTATTACGCCGTGGCTTCCCATTGCCATCCCTTATTTCGGATGTGTTGGGGTCGCTGGTGCCTTTACGGGCTAACCAGCTATCTTCACCCGCGCAAAAGCGGGTCATAAGGCCTGTTAAGGCTGCCATTGTCCTTGGCTTTTCTTGGCCGAGGTGCCGGGCGAGCCACTTGTCGCGGATGTTGTGTTTGAATGCTGTTAAGGCTTCAGCGTCCGGACAATTGACTATTTGATTCTTTTTACTGAGGAATCTGTTCCAAAGCTTGTGGGCGGACTCTCCGGGTTGTTGGATTATGTGACTTAGATCGTCTGCATCCGGAGGCCAGACATAAGTCCCTTGAAAGTTGGCCCTGAAAGCGTCCTCGAGTTCCTCCCAACTCCCGATTGAATTTTCAGGGAGGCTTTTCAACCAGTGTCGAGCTGGTCCCTTCAACTTGAGGGGAAGGTATTTGATGGCGTGGAGGTCATTCCCACGAGCCATGTGAATATGCAGGATAAAATCCTCGATCCAGACCCCTGGGTCTGTCGTTCCGTCGTATGACTCTATGTTCACAGGTTTAAAGCCTTGTGGGAATTCATGGTCCAGTACTTCTTCGGTGAAGCACAGGGGGTGAGTAGCCCCTCTGTATCTGGGCGCGTTGTGGCATGCAGTCGGTTGTTGTTGTGTCCAGTGCTTATTCCGAACTGGTATTTGGGTTGCATGAGCGCTTGGGTGACCATAGTCCCTCGCCGGGGTGTGTCCCTTAGATCCATAGATGGACCTGGCTGCACCAGCTTTCTTATCCAGATGCTCACGCAGATCGTGCGCGGCGTCAGTAGCCGCTCTGTTGTGGTTGTGAAGCGGTACGTCTGGTCTCCTGGTCGTATTATTCTTTGGTGGAACGGCCTCGTCGTCGAATTCTAGCAGTAGCTTGCGTTTTGGATAGCTTTTTGAATGGCGATCGTCGCCATATCTTTCTTCAGTGTCTAGCACTTTATTCTATCTACGACTGAGATTTTCCTATGCGGCTTTAAGCCGTTGTTTTTGCTTCTTTAGACTTCTTGCTGTGGCCATAAGTTTTCGGTGGAGGTTGTCTCGTTCCACTCGTTCGTCCGGAATGGTGAATGCATCGTCATCCAGACTGTGTTCCTGTTCTGGGGCGGTTTCATGAGCTTGTCCCTCCGGATCATTGTGATCGGGTATTTGCTCCGAACTCAGTTTGGCGTGACCTGGCTCGTCCTGCTCCATCGCTGGGTCCATGTGGTCGTTACTGCCTTCGGGGTTTACTGGTATATCAATCCTTCTTGCGCTCTTGTTGCCATTTTTACTGTTGCTGGACTTTGAGCAGCGTCTGCACCGTCGTTTTGGCTTTTGCCCGGGTGTTTTATCATTCGGATTATTGTCGTCGTCCTTCTTGGGCGTATCCACCATGTATATATCATGTGACAAGGTAGTAGTCCCGCACCCCAAAGATTCTGAAGCTTCTCCTTCATCGTCGTCCATACCGTCGACGTCTTCGGAGTCGAAATCAAGAACGTCGATTAAATCATCGATCGTGGCAATGAAGTGGGTGGTGGGTGGGCAACGAATTCCTTCAACGCCTGCTTCCCACTCAGGTCGGACATAGTTCGGCCCAGAGTCTCCTGACAAAGAGAGAGACTTTAATGAGTTCAGCATGTCGCCAAAGGGCGAGTGCTGGAAGATGTCCGCAACGGTAAACTCCATTACTGGAGCCCAACTTGGCCCGACTGGCTCGGGGGTATGCGGACCGGGACCAACAACCGGATACGAGTCCGGGGGCCCGAGGTTACAGGCCTCAATAGAGGTGAGACCTGTGTTCGGCTCCATCGCCGATGAGTATGCGGCCCATGGGGCGGGGTCCACCCCTCCATCCTTAGGCAACGCAACTTGTTCCAGATTTAGATCCGGGGCTACTATGGGGATGGTATCCCGAGCATTGTCCGACAGCAGGTCTAGGCCGTGCTCATCATGACTGTCCGGCGCTTCTGGCACAGGCCCGAATCCGTCGAAGATCAAGTCCCCGCGAATATCCGCCATGTAGTTCAAGTTTCCGAATCTGACCTGGTGGCCAGGGGTGCGGCTGTCGATCTGCTCTAGATGACCAAGCGAATTGGCCCGCAGTGTGAAGCCGCCGGACATAAAGATCTGTCCGGGGAAACAAGTCTCCCCCGAGACCGTGTTGTTGTCGATTGAAGACGCCATCAGGCCTCGAAGCGACGACACATAGGAACTCTCAATGAAAGCACCAATGTCGGTGTCAAAACCGGCAGATCTCGGGTAGGGGGTCCCGATCTGTGCGTTTTAGGCTGATGGTAACAGGAAGCAAGGGACACAATGTTTACCCAGGTTCGGGCCCTCTCGATGGAGGTAAAACCCTACTTCCTGCTTGATTAATATTGAAGATATGAGTAGTACAAGAGTAGATCTACCACGAGATCGTAGAGGCTAAACCCTAAGAGCTAGCCTATGATGGTATGGTTGTAATTGTGATCGGCCTTCTAAGGACCATCCTCTCCGGTTTATATAGACATCGAAGAAGGCTAGGGTTTACATGGAGTCGGTTACAAGGAAGGAAATATAATATCCGGATCACCAAGCTTGTCTTCCACACAAAGGAGAGTCCCATCTGGACACGGGTCGGAGTCTTGTGTCTTGTATCTTCACGCTTCAATAGTCCAGACAATGTATATAGTCCGGCTGTCCGGATATCCCCTAATCCAGGACTCCTTCACTTATATTCCCGGAGATCCATAACTCCGATTGGATTGAAACTTTGAACACGATTTTTTCACGGATATTAGCTTTCTTGCGGCGAAAGAAGGGCAACAACCGCCTTATGGGGTGTCCATGATGGTCAGGGGCGTGCCCCCTGCCTCGTGGGCCCCTCAAGCATTGTCACACGTTGATTCCACTTCCCAAAATTCATAAATATTCCAAACATAATCTTCGTCAATATTTATACCGTTTGGACTCCGTTTGATATGGATTTTCTGCGAAACAAAAAACAGGCAACAAACAGGAACTGGCACTGGGCACTGGATCAATATGTTAGTCCCAAAAATAGTATAAAAAGTTGCCAAAAGTATATGAAAGTTGTATAATATTGGCATGGAACAATAAAAAGTTATAGATACGACGGAGGCGTATCAGCATCCCCAAGCTTAATTCATGCTCGTCCTCGAGTAGGTAAATGATAAAAAAGATAATTTTTGATGTGGAATGCTACCTAGCATAATCTTGATCATATATCTAATCATGGCATGAATATTAAGACACGAGTGATTCAAAGCAATAGTCTATCATTTGACATAAAAGAATTTAATACTCAGGCATCCCAACAAACAATCATGTCTTTCAAAATACCAATGCTAAAGAACGTTATCCCTACAAAATCAGATAGTCTTTCGGTTTGCTACATACTAATATCTCTACAACCCTAGCGTCACCGAACCTTAAGTGTGTAGACCCTACGGGTTCGGGAGACACGTAGACATGACCGAGATGGCTCTCCGGCCAATAACCAATAGCGAGATCTAGATACCCATGTTGGCTCCCACATGCTCCTCGATGATCTCATCGGATGAACCACGATGTCGAGGATTCAAGCAACCCCGTATACAATTCCCTTTGTCAATCGGTATGTTACTTTCCCGAGATTCGATCATCGGTATCCCAATACCTCGTTCAATCTCGTTACCGGCAAGTCACTTTACTCGTACCGTAATGCATGATCCCGTGACCAGACACTTGGTCACTTTGAGCTCATTATGATGATGCATTACCGAGTGGGCCCAGAGATACCTCTCCATCATACGGAGTGACAAATCCCAGTCTTGATCCGTGTCAACCCAACAGACACTTTCGGAGATACCCGTAGTATACCTTTATGGGAAAACTTTGTTTTTGCCACTCTAGTTTTTGCCAACTTTTCTTATGCCACTCTAGAATTTGACATCTCACATTTGCCACTCTTAGCTTCTGACAATACATCACAAATGCCATTCCATGGCAAAAACAATAATTTTTTATTTCACTTTTGCCACTCTTAGCTTTTGACATGTATCACAATTGCCACTCTAAATTTTTTGCTTTTGCCACGGAATGGCAAAAGTGATATATTGTCAAAAGCTAAGAGTGGCAAAAGTGAAATGTCAAATTCTAGAGTGGCATAAGCAAAGTTGGCAAAAACTAGAGTGGCAAAAACAAAGTTTTCCCTACCTTTATAGTCACCCAGTTACGTTGTGACATTTGGTACACCCAAAGCACTCCTACGGTATCCGGGAGTTACACGATCTCATGGTCTAAGGAAAAGATACTTGAATTGGAAAAGCTCTAGCAAACGAACTACACGATCTTGTGCTATGCTTAGGATTAGGTCTTGTCCATCACATCATTCTCCTAATGATGTGATTTCGTTATCAATGACATCCAATGTCCATAGTCAGGAAACCATGACTATCTGTTGATCAACGAGCTAGTCAACTAGAGGCTCACTAGGGACATATTGGTCTATGTATTCACACATGTATTACGATTTCCGGATAACACAATTATAGCATGAATAAAAGAAAATTATCATGAACAAGGAAATATAATAATAATCCTTTTATTATTGCCTCTAGGGCATATTTCCAATAGTCTCCCACTTGCACTAGTGTTAATAATCTAGTTACATTGTGATGAATCGAACACCCATAGAGTTCTGGTGTTGATCATGTTTTGCTCGCAGAAGAGGTTTAGTCAACGGATCTGCGACATTCAGATCCGTATGTACTTTGCAAATATCTATGTCTCCATCTTGAACATTTTCACGGATGGAGTTGAAACGACGCTTGATATGCCTGGTCTTCTTGTGAAACCTGGGCTCCTTGGCAAGGGCAATAGCTCCAGTGTTGTCACAAAAGAGAGTGATCAGCCCCGACGCATTGGGTATGACTCCTAGGTCGGTGATGAACTCCTTCATCCGTATTGCTTCATGTGCTACCTCCGAGGCTGCCATGTACTCCGCTTCACATATAGATCCTGCCACGACGCTCTGCTTGCAACTGCACCAGCTTACTGCTCCACGATTCAACATATACATGTATCCGGTTTGTGACTTAGAGTCATCCAGATCTGTGTCGAAGCTAGCATCGACGTAACCCTTTACGACGAGCTCTTCGTCACCTTCATAGACGAGAAACATGTCCTTTGTCCTTTTCAGGTACTTCAGGATATTCTTGACCTCTGTCAAGTGTTCCTTGCCGGGATTACTTTGGTACCTTCCTACCAAACTTACGGCAAGGTTTACATCAGGTCTGGTACACAGCATGGCATACATAATAGATCCTATGGCAGAGGCATAGAGGATGACACTCATCTCTTCTTTATCTTCTGCCGTGGTCGGGCATTGAGCCGAGCTCAATCTCACACCTTGCAATACAGGCAAGAACCCTTTCTTGGATTGATCCATATTGAACTTCTTCAATATCTTATCAAGGTATGTGATTTGTGAAAGACCTATGAGGCGTCTCGATCTATCCCTATAGATCTTGATGCCTAATATGTAAGCAGCTTCTCCAAGGTCCTTCATTGAAAAACACTTATTCAAGTAGGCCTTAATGATGTCCAAGAGTTCTATATCATTTCCCATGAAAAGTATGTCATCTACATATAATATGAGAAATGCTACAGCGCTCCCACTCACTTTCTTGTAAACGCAGGCTTCTCCATAAGTTTGCGTAAACCCAAACGCTTTGATCATCTCATCAAAGCAAATGTTCCAACTCCGAGATGCTTACACCAGTCCATAAATGGATCGCTGGAGCTTGCATACCTTGTTAGCATTCTTAGGGTCGACAAAACCTTCTGGCTGCATCATATCCAGTTCTTCCTTAAGATAGCCGTTAAGGAATGCCGTTTTGACGTCCATCTGCCATATCTCATAATCATAGTATGCGGCAATTGCTAACATGATTCGGACGGATTTCAGCTTTGCTACGGGAGAGAAAGTCTCATTGTAGTCAACCCCTTGAACTTGTCAATAACCCTTAGCAACAAGTCGAGCTTTATAGATGGTAACATTACCATCCGCGTCCGTCTTCTTCTTAAAGATCCATTTGTTTTCTATCGCTCGCCGATCATCAGGCAAGTCTGTCAAAGTCCATACTTTGTTTTCATACATGGATTCTATCTCGGATTACATGGCTTCAAGCCATTTGTTGGAATCTAGGCCCGCCATCGCTTCTTCATAGTTTGAAGTTTCACCGTTTTCTAACAACATGATTTCCACGACAGGGTTGCCATACCACTCTGGTGTGGAACGTGTCCTTGTGGACCTACGAAGTTCAGTAGCAACTTGATCCGAAGTACCTTGATCATCATCATTAATTTCCTCTCCAATCGGTGTAGGCACCACAGGAACATTTTCCGGAGCTGCACTACTTTCCGGTTCAAGAGGTAGTACTTCATCGAGTTCTACTTTCCTCCCACTTACTCCTTTCGAGAGAAACTTTTTTTCCGGAAAGGATCCGTTCTTGGCAACAAAGATCTTGCCTTCGGATCTAAGGTAGAAGGTATACCCAATGGTTTCCTTAGGGTATCCTATGAAGACGCATTTTTTCGACTTGGGTTCGAGCTTTTCAGGTTGAAATTTCTTGACATAAGCATCGCATCCCCAAACTTTTAGAAATGACAGCTTAGGTTTCTTCCCAAACCATAATTCATACGGTGTCGTCTCAATGGATTTAGACGGAGCCCTATTTAAAGTGAATGTAGCTGTCTCTAGAGCGTATCCCCAAAATGATAGCGGTAAATCGGTAAGAGACATCATAGATCGCACCATATCCAATAGAGTGCGATTACGACGTTCGGACACACCGTTACGCTGAGGTGTTCCAGGCGGCGTGAGTTGTGAAACGATTCCACATTTCCTTAAGTGTGTACCAAATTCGTGACTTAAATATTCTCCTCCACGATCTGATCGTAAGAACTTTATCTTTCGGTCATGTTGATTCTCTACTTCATTCTGAAATTCCTTGAACTTTTCAAAGGTCTCAGACTTGTGTTTCATCAAGTAGGCATACCCATATCTACTCAAGTCGTCAGTGAGAGTGAGAACATAAAGATATCCTCCGCGAGCCTCAACGTTCATTGGACCGCACACATCAGTATGTATGATTTCCAATAAGTTGGTTGCTCGCTCCATTGTTCCGGAGAAAGGAGTCTTGGTCATTTTGCCCATGAGGCATGGTTCGCATGTATCAAATGATTCATAATCGAGAGACTCTAAAAGTCCATAAGCATGGAGCTTCTTCATGCACTTGACACCAATGTGACCAAGGCGGCAGTGCCACAAGTATGTGGGACTACCGTTATCAACTTTACATCTTTTGGTATTCACCCTATGAATATGTGTAACATTACGTTCGAGATTCATTAAGAATAAACCATTGACCATCGGGGCATGACCATAAAACATATCTCTCATATAAATAGAACAACCATTATTCTCGGATTTAAATGAGTAGCCATCTCGTATTAAACGAGATCTAGATACAATGTTCATGCTCAAACTTGGCACTAAATAACAATTATTGAGGTTTAAAACTAATCTCGTAGGTAAATGTAGAGGTAGTGTACCGACGGCGATCACATCGACCTTGGAACCATTCCCAACACGCATCGTTTCCTCGTCCTTCGCCAGTCTCCGCTTATTCCGCAGCTCCTGCTTTGAGTTACAAATATGAGCAATGGCACGGGTATCAAATACCCAGGAGCTACTACAAGCACTGGTAAGGTACACATCAATTACATGTATATCACATATACCTTTAGTGTTGCCTTCCTTCTTGTCCGCTAAGTATTTGGGGCAGTTCCGTTTCCAGTGACCCTTCCCTTTGCAATAAAAGCACTCAGTCTCAGGCTTGGGTCCATTCTTTGACTTCTTCCCGGCAACTGGCTTACCGAGCGCGGCAACATCCTTGCCGTCCTTCTTGAAGTTCTTCTTACCCTTGCCTTTCTTGAACTTGGTGGTTTTATTGACCATCAACACTTGATGTTCCTTTTTGATTTCTACCTCTGCTGACTTCAGCATTGAAAATACTTCAGGAATAGTTTTCACCATCCCCAGCATATTGTAGTTCATCACAAAGCTCTTGTAGCTCGGTGGGAGCGACTGAAGGATTCTGTCAATGACCGCCTCGTCCGGGAGGTTAATGTCCAGCTGGGACAGGCAGTTGTGCAACCCAAACATTTTGAGTATGTGCTCACTGAAAGAACTATTTTCCTCCATCTTACAACTACAGAATTTGTCAGAGACTTCATATCTCTCGACCCGGGCGTGAGCTTGAAAAACCATTTTCAGCTCCTCGAACATCTCATATGCTCTGTGTTGCTCAAAACACTTTTGGAGCCCCGGTTCTAAGCTGTAAAGCATGCCGCACTGAACGAGGGAGTAATCATCAGCACGTGACTGCCAAGCGTTCATAACGTCTTGGTTCTCTGGGATGGGTGCTTCACCTAGCGGTCCTTCTAGGACATATGCTTTCTTGGCAGCTATGAGGATGATCCTCAGGTTCCGGACCCAGTCCGTATAGTTGATGCCATCATCTTGCAACTTGGTTTTCTCTAGGAACGCGTTGAAGTTCATGTTGACATGAACGTTCACCATTTGATCTACAAGACATTTTTGCAAAGATTTTAGACTAAGTTCATGATAATTAAGTCCATCTAATCAAATTATTTAATGAACTCCCACTCAGATTAGACATCCCTCTAGTCATCTAAGTGTTACACGATCTGAGTCGACTAGGCCGTGTCCGATCATCACATGAGACGGACTAGTCATCATCGGTGAACATCTCCATGTTGATTGTATCTTCCATACGACTCATGTTCGACCTTTTGGTCTCTGTGTTCCGAGGCCATGTCTGTACATGCTAGGCTCGTCAAGTTTAACCTAAGTGTTTTGCATGTGTAAATCTGTCTTACACCCGTTGTATGTTAACGTTAGAATCTATCACACCGGATCATCACGTGGTGCTTCGAAACAACGAACTGTCGCAACGGCGCACAGTTAGGGGGAACACTTTCTTGAAATTATTATGAGGGATGATCTTATTTACTACCGTCGTTCTAAGTAAACAAGATGCACAAACATGATAAACATCACATGCAATCAAATAGTAGTGACATGATATGGCCAATATCACATAGCTCCTTTGATCTCCATCTTCGGGGCTCCATGATCATCTTCGTCACCGGCATGACACCATGATCTCCACCATCATGATCTCCATCATCGTGTCTCCATGAAGTTGCTCGCCAACTATTACTTCTACTACTATAGCTAACAGTTTAGCAATAAAGTAAAGCAATTACATGGTGTTAAATCGTTGACATGCGGGTCATACAATAATTAAGACAACTCCTATGGCTCCTGCCGGTTGTCATACTCATCGACATGCAAGTCGTGATTCCTATTACAAGAACATGATCTCATACATCACAATATATCATTCATCATTCATCACAACTTTTGGCCATATCACATCACAATAGCAATTGCTGCAAAAACAAGTTAGACGTCCTCTAATTGTTGTTGCATCTTTTACGTGGCTACAATAGGGTTCTAGAAAGAATGTTTTCTTACCTATGAAAAAGCCACAACGTGATTTGTCAACTTCTATTTACCCTTCATAAGGACCCTTTTCATCGAATCCGCTCCAACTAAAATGGGAGAGACAAAAACCCGCTAGCCACCTTATGCAACTAGTGCATGTCAGTCGGTGGAACCTGTCTCACATAAGCATACGTGTAAGGTCGGTCCGGGCCGCTTCATCCCACAATAACGCTAAAGGAAAATAAGACTAGTAGTGGCAAGAAAGTTGACAACATCTACGCCCACAACAGATTTGTGTTCTACTCGTGCAAAGAGAACTACGCATAGACCTAGCTCATGATGCCACTGTTGGGGAACGTTGCAGAAAATAAAAAAATCCTACGGTTTCACCAAGATCAATCTATGAGTTCATCTAGCCACGAGAGAGAGGAGTGCATCTACATACCCTTGTAGATCGAGCGAAAGCGTTCAAGGGAACGGGGTGAAGGGAGTCGTACTCGTCGTGATCCAAATCACCGGAGATCCTAGCGCCGAACGGACGGCACCTCCGCGTTCAACACACATATAGTCAGCGTGACGTCTCCTCCTTCTTGATCCAGCAAGGGGAAAGGAGAGGTTGATGAAGATCCAGCAGCACGACGGCGTGGTGGTGGATGCAGCAGGGATCCCGGCAGGGCTTCGCCAAGCGTCTGCGGGAGGGAGAGGTGTAGCAAGGGGGAAGGGAGGCGCCAAGTGCAAGGGTGCGGCTGCCCTCCCTCCCCCCTCTTTATATAGGGACCCCAGGGGGCGCCAGCCCTAGGAGATGGGATCTCCTAGCGGGGGCGGTAGCCAAGGGGGGAAACTTGCCCCCCAAGGCAAGTGGAGGCGCCCCCTCCCCTAGGGTTCCCAACCCTAGGCCCAGGGGGGCCCAGGGGGGCGCACCAGCCCACCAGGGGCTGGTTCCCCTCCCACTTTAGCCCATGGGGCCCTCCGAGATAGGTGGCCCCACCCGGTGGACCCCCGGGACCCTTCCGGTGGTCCCGTTACAATACCGATGAACCCCAAAACTTTCCCGATGGCCGAAACTCGACTTCCCATATATAATTCTTTACCTTCAGACCATTCTGGAACTCCTCGTGACGTCCGGGATCTCATCCGGGACTCCGAACAACTTTCGGTTTGCTG
The DNA here is from genome assembly GCF_018294505.1 of Triticum aestivum. Lineage (NCBI taxonomy): Eukaryota > Viridiplantae > Streptophyta > Magnoliopsida > Poales > Poaceae > Triticum > Triticum aestivum. Next base: position 515,343,857 of record NC_057801.1, on the reverse strand, counting down.
CATACTAATATCTCTACAACCCTAGCGTCACCTAACCTTAAGTGTGTAGACCCTACGGGTTCGGGAGACACGTAGACATGACCGAGACGGCTCTCCGGCCAATAACCAACAGCGGGATCTAGATACCCATGTTGGCTCCCACATGCTCCTCGATGATCTCATCGGAAGAACCACGATGTCGAGGATTCAAGCAACCCCGTATACAATTCCCTTTGTCAATCGGTATGTTACTTGCCCGAGATTCGATCGTCTGTATCCCAATACCTCGTTCAATCTTGTTACCGGCAAGTCACTTTACTCGTATCGTAATGCATGATCCCGTGACCAGACACTTGGTCACTTTGAGCTCATTGTGATGATGCATTACCGAGTGGGCCCAGAGATACCTCTCCGTCATACGGAGTGACAAATCCCAGTCTTGATCCGTGTCAACCCAACAGACACTTTTGGAGATACCCGTAGTATACCTTTATAGTCACCCAGTTACGTTGTGACGTTTGGTACACCCAAAGCACTCCTACGGTATCCGGGAGTTACACGATCACATGGACTAAGGAAAAGATACTTGACATTGGAAAAGCTCTAGCAAAAGAACTACACGATCTTGTGCTATGCTTAGGATTAGGTCTTGTCCATCACATCATTCTCCTAATGATGTGATCTCGTTATCAATGATATCCAATGTCCATAGTCAGGAAACCATGACTATTTGTTGATCAACGAGCTAGTCAACTAGAGGCTCACTAGGGATATATTGGTCTATGTATTCACACATGTATTACGATTTCCAGATAACACAATTATAGCATGAATAAAAGACAATTATCATGAACAAGGAAATATAATAATAATCCTTTTATTATTGCCTCTAGGGCATATTTCCAACAAAATAAACAATTTGTATAGAAAGACAGTGCAAAAAGTTTCAGAACCGTTTGACGTTCCAGTAAAAAAAATGTAAAATCGCGCATTACAACCAAAGTATATGTCCTGCACCGCACAAACCAACAAGCATTGTAAACATCCTAAAGGCAAACCTTGGCACATTATTTTTATTATATAATGAAATTGTACAAGGGGGTAATTATTTTTTTGAAAAGTTTTTGTAATCAAGATCACAAAGTTTCCCTGAGCATGAACAAAGTTCAAGGCTAGCTCCCACTTTAACAATGCTCGTCTTTCTCACTTTTGCTTTTCTTTTTGAAAAAGTTTTGGGTTCCCCTCTTTATTTTATTTTGTTTTTAAACTTTATGAAAGCACACAACAGAAATAAATGACTCTCTAAAACTTCCGGGTTGTCTCCCTGGCACCGCTTTCTTTAAAGCCATTGAGCTAGGCACATAGTGCTCAAATAATGGATCCACCCGGATCCCAAGGTATATCAAAGCCAATTTTAATTAACAATGATTTGTGATTTAGTAGTGAGCACAAAGTAACATTATCATGCAACAACGAAGTCTAACTCTCTTCCTATGCATCGGCATGTCATAAAAGAACAATTCGTGCACACCAAGTAAAGGCCAATGCATAGTATAAGCAGTTTCTTGCAATTCTATCATGTTGGAAACATAAAGAGGCAGAGATGTAGTTCCTCTCTCATAATAATTGCAAGTTGGAGCAGCAAGCACATGCATATTATATCTATAAAAATCTTCATGTGCAACGGTAAAATGCAACCCATCAATATAATCCTTAATAAGGGCAAACTTCTCTGATATAGTGTAGTCGGGAGAATTCAAAAAGATAATAGGACTATCATGCATGGGTGCAATAGCAACAATTTCATGTTTAACATAAGGAACTATAGCAACTTCATCTCCATAAGCATCATTCATATTGGCATCATGGCCACAAGCATCGCAAGCATCATCAAAAAGGGGTATTTCAACAGAATCAATGGAATCATAAAAATCATCATAGCAATGATCCTTCAGTAAGGACGGAGGGAAATTAAAGAATGTATGAGTTGAAGAGTTACTCTCATTAGAAGGTGGGCACGGGTGATCAATCCGCTCTTCCTCCTTTTGTTCTTCGCTCTCCTCCTCATCTTTTTCATCCAATGAGCTCGCAGTGTCATCAATTTCTTCTTCCATAGATTCCTGCAAAATATTAGTCTCTTCTTGGATAGCGGAGGAGTCCTCAATATATGGTTTAACATAGGCATTAGAAGCATAATTATCATAACAATATTTGAGTATGGCAAAACTTTCAGATTTGTAAAGAGTGGCATCATACTTTCCAATCAAAGAAGCAATTTCATAAGCACCCTTAAAAGCAACAAATTCTTCAATTTGTTGAACATCATAGTAATTATAAACACCCTTAGCATACGAAGGTACGACTCCATTATCACTAAACTCACATTGGTAGGGAAGCTGTTTCTTAGGGTCTTCAGAACAACAAGTAAAATCATATATTTCACATAAATTCCAAGCATAGCATTGCAAACGATGAATTTGATCCAGTAAAAGTTTCCCTTTTTCAGATATGTGGTGTAGCACATAACAAGAATGCCCATCTAAAGATTTGCCCTCAACTAAGCTAGTTGGGGTTTCAGCACGAGCACATGGGGATCGAAGATGATCCAAGTAAAAAGCTTCAGTAGTGTCATAGATTTTGAGTGGTTCTTCAACCATTGGTGTAGTAGGTACAACTAATTGTGTTTCGTATTTTGCGATTCCTACCCATAACTAAAGATAGAAAACAACTAAGAATAGAAAATAAAAATTACTTAGTGATAAAGCAAACAAGCACACATGAGAATATTCACCCCACGCTATGACTCCCCGACAACGGCGCCAAAAAAAGGTCTTGATAACCCACAAGTATAGGGGATCAATTGTAGCCTCTTTCGATAAGTACGAGTGTCGAACCCAACGAGGAGCTAAAGGTAGAACAAATATTCCCTCAAGTTCTATCGACCACCGATACAACTCTACACATGCTTAGTGTTTGCTTTACCTAGAACAAGTATGAAACTAGAAGTATTTTGTAGGTGTTGTAGGCTAGGTTTGCAAGAATATAAAGAGCACGTAAATAAAAACTATGGGCTGTTTAGATAAAGAAGCAATAAAGTTAGTATAGCGAGTGTGGAAAAGTGGTGGTAGGAGTTGCGGAATTGTCCCTAAGCAATTGACTATTTTACTAGACCGATAGCAAGTTTTATGTGGGAGAGGCCACTCCTAGCATGTCATCCCTAACTTGGAATTCTATGCACTTATGATTGGAACTATTAGCAAGCATTCGCAACTACTAACATTCATTAAGGTAAAACCCAACCATAGCATTAAGATATATTGGTCCCCTTTCAATCCCGTATGCATCAATTTCTATGCTAGGTTGAAGCTACTATCACTCTTGCCCTCCAATACATAGTCCTATCAACATACAACTAACCCTATGGTGTGATCCACGCGCGCGCTCATATGATGGGGACCAAAGGACAACAACATAACCACAAGCAAATTAAACCAATCATAGCAATTCACCAATTACCAATAGGACAACGAAAATCTACTCAGACATCATAGGATGGCAACACATCATTGGATAATATCATGAAGCATAAAGCACCATGTTCAAGTAGAGGTTACAGCAGGTTGCGGGAGAGTGGACCAATGTAGATAGATGGGGGAAGGTGATGGAGATGTTCGTAAGGATGACGGAGGTGTTGGTGTAGATCGCGGTGATTATGATGGCCCCGGAGGCGTTCCGGCGCCACCGAGAGAGAGGGGAAGAGAGCCCCCCTTCTTTTTCTTCTTCCTTCACCTTCTCCCTAGATGGGAGAAGGGTTTCCCCTCTGGTCCTTGGCTTCCATGGAATGGGAGGGGCGAGAGCTCCTCCGAGATTGGATCTCTCTCTCTCTGTCTCTCTCTGTTTCTGCGTTCCAGATTCTGCCCTTTCACCGTTTCTTATATTCCCGGAGATCCGTAACTCTGATTGGATTGAAAATTTAAACACAATTTTTTCCTGGATATTAGCTTTCTTGCGGCAAAAGAAGGGCAACAACCGCCTTATGGGGTGTCCACGAGGGTCAGGGGCGCGCCCGCCTGCCTCGTGGGCCCCTCGAGCATCGTCTCGCATTGATTCCACTTCCCAAAACTCATAAATATTCCAAAAATAATCTCCGTCAGTTTTTATCCCGTTTGGACTCCATTTGATATGGATTTTCTGCGAAACAAAAAACATGCAACAAACATGAACTGGCACTGGGCACTGGATCAACATGTTAGTCCCAAAAATAGTATAAAAAGTTGCCAAAAGTATATGAAAGTTGTATAATATTGGCATGGAACATTCAAAAATTATAGATACGACAGAGACGTATCAGCACCCCCAAGCTTAATTCCTGCTCGTCCTCGAGTAGGTAAATGATAAAAAAGATAATTTTTGATGTGGAATGCTACCTAGCATAATCTTGATCATATATCTAATCATGGCATGAATATTAACACACGAGTGATTCAAAGCAATAGTCCATCATTTGACATAAAAGAATTTAATACTCGGGCATCCCAACAAACAATCATGTCTTTCAAAATATCAATGCTAAAGAATGTTATCCCTAAAAAATCATATAGTATTTTATGCTCCCTTTTCTTCACAAGGTACCTCTCATGCCCATCCCGGTGTTAGCCAAGCAATTGGTTCATACTTTTTAACGCGCTTCAGGTTTTTCAACCCTCACGCAATACATGAGCGCAAGCCATGGATATAGCATTACAGGTGGAATAGAGTATGATGGTGAAGGTTGTGTGGAGAAGACAAAAAGGGAGAAAGTCTCACATCGACGCAGCTAATCAACGGGCTATGGAGATGTCCATCAATGATGTCAATGCGAGGAGTAGGGATTTCCATGCAACGGATGCACTGGAGCTATAAGTGTATGAAAGCTCAAACTGAAACTAAGTGGGTGTGCATCCAACTTGCTTGCTCATGAAGGCATCGGGCATTTGAGGAAGCCCATTATCGGAATATACAAGCCAAGTTCTATAATGAAAAATTCCCACTAGTATATGAAAGTGATAACTCAAGAGACTCTATATGAAGAACATGGTGCTACTTTGAAGCACAAGTGTGGTAAAAGGATAGTAGCATTGCCCCTTCTCTCTTTTTATCTAATTTTTTTATTTTCTTTTTTTGGTGGGCTTCTTTGGCCTCTTCCTTTTTTTTATTTGGGCTTCTTTGGCCTCTTTTATTTTTCATAAAGTCTGGAGACTCATCCCAACTTGTGAGGGAATCATTGCTTCCATCATCCTTTCCTCACTTGGGAAATGCTCTAATAATGATGATCATCACACTTTTATTTACTTACAACTCAATATTACAACTCAATACTATAACAAAAATATGACTCTATATGAATGCCTTCGGCAGCGTACCGGGATGTGCAATGATCTAGCGTAGCATTGAAATCAAAAAACGGACAAGCCATGAAAACATCATGCTAGCTATCTTACGATCATGCAAAGCAATATGACAATGAATGCTCAAGTCATGTATATGATGATGATGGAAGTTTGAAAGCACAAGTGCTCCCTGGGTGATTTTGGTAATTAATGTCAACATATGTCTTGTTGGACTAACACTTTTACCTAGCATGTTTCAGATAAAGTTCAACAATGAAGTGGCATGGACTAGAGTATGTGGAACCCCTTCAAGATGCAGAGGACAAAAGGATTGGCTCAAGCTCAAAGCTCAAGACTCTACATTGTCTATTTTAGTGGTCCAAGATCACATTGAGTCCATAGGAAAAGCCAATACTATCAAGAGGGGATGAGGTGTTGCTTAATGGCTTGCTTGCTCAAAGTGCTTAGTGATATGCTCCGAAGCCCTCAACTACCTTCTCACATCCACATATGACCTAAACCAAAAGTCAAACTTGGCCCCACCGATTCTTTCTATCCGGGGCCACCGAGTTCAGATGTCATAACCACTGCCACAAACCCTAGGCAAATCGGTCTCACCGATAGGGATCTCGGTCTCACCGAGATGGGATTGTAATCTCTCTGTGTATGTACATTACCAAAATCGGTCTCACCGAGTTTGTGTAGCCGGTCCTACCGAGATTGCAATGTAAACTCTCTGGTTCCTTTTCTTAACATTCCGGTGTCACCGAGATAAGAGAATCGGTCCCACCGACTTTGCCTGACCAACTCTCTGGTTAGCTTATTACAAAAATCGGTCCCACCGAGTTTGAGTAATCGGTCTCACCGAGATTACGTTATGCCCTAACCCTAACCATATCGGTCCTACCGAGTTGCATGTCGGTCCCACCGAAAATCCTAACGGCCACTAGATTTGCTAAATTGGTCTGACCGAGCTTCTCAATTCGGTCCCACTAAGATTGGCAAGTTGTGTGTAACGGTTAGATTTTGTGTGGAGGCTATATATACCCCTCCACCTCCTCTTCATTCATGAAGAGAGCCATCAGAACAAACCTACACTTCCAACTTACATTTTCTGAGAGAGAACCACCTACACTTGTGTTGAGGCCAAGATATTCCATTCCTACCATATGAATCTTGATCTCTAGCCTTCCCCAAGTTGCTTTCCAGTCAAATCTTCTTTCCACCAAATCCAAATCCTGTGAGAGAGAGTTGAGTGTTGGGGATACTATCATTTGAAGCACAAGAGCAAGGAGTTCATCATCAACACACCATTTGTTACTTCTTGGAGAGTGGTGTCTCCTAGATTGGCTAGGTGTAACTTGGGAGCCTCCGACAAGATTGTGGAGTTGAACCAAGGAGTTTGTAAGGGCAAGGAGATCGCCTACTTCATGAAGATCTACCGCTAGTGAGGCAAGTCCTTCATGGGCGATAGCCATGGTGGGATAGACAAAGTTGCTTCTTCATGGACCCTTCTTGGGTGGAGCCCTCCGTGGACTCGTGCAACCATTACCCTTCGTGGGTTGAAGTCTCCATCAACGTGGATCTACGATAGCACCACCTATCGGAACCATGACAAAAACATCCATGTCTCCATTGTGTTTGAATTCTCCAATCCCATCCCTTTACATTCTTGCAAGTTGCATGCTTTACTTTTCGCTGCTCATATACTCTTTGCATGCTTGCTTGCTATGTATTGTAATATTTAAACTTGTGCCAAAACTCCACTTAAACATAAAGAATTTTAAAACTGTAACTTTTGGCACTTAGTGTCTAATCACCCCCCCCCTCTAGACACCTCTTCTCGATCCTTTCAATTGGTATCAGAGCATTGGCCTCCATTGCTTTGGTTTAATCACCATTGGAGGAAGATGGATGAGTCTACTTTGGGGAGCCTTAGACATAGAGTACCTATACTTGATGGAGAGTATTTTCATGAGTGGAAAAATGAGATGCTTGTGATTTTCAATCAATATCATTTGAACAAGTACATTGCTAGCCCTTGTGCACCTCATGTTGATCCTATGCATCCCACCCTTGATGAGTCTATTGACATGATCAGAAATCTTAGAACTGTTAATCTTATCACTAGAGGCTTGCCTAGAAACTTGATTGGAAACTTGCCTACTCTTGAGTGTGCCTACACTATATGGAAATTTCTTGAGGAACGATTTCCGAATTATTCCTTGAAAAATCTAGATTAAATTCTCCATAAGTCTATTGCCTTGAGTAAGATGAATTCCAATGATCCTATGTTTGGTGATTGTCTATTTGAACTTACAAATCTTATGCGTGCCAAAGGAAATGTTAGAATCATTAGCGATATTATTTCCGAAGCTATTATAATTCATAAAGAAGATCATTGTCAAACTCACTCTAATGAATCACCCTCTCTAGGACTTGATCTACCACATGACGATGTTGAACATGGATACTATGATGAAGATGATGATAGTGACTTTGATCTTGATGATGCAATCAGACATTTTGGTCTTATGGCAAATCTTCGGGGGTATATGGCAGGAGGAAAGGAATGGATTCTTGATAGTGGGTGTACCGATCACATGACCGGAGATAAAGATATGTTTCGTGAGCTTGCTGAAAACGATGGTCCTTGAAAGTATGTCACTTTCGGTGACAACTCAAAGAGTAAGGTGGTTGGCCTCTGAAAAGTGGCCATCTCACATGATAGCTCCATTCAAAATGTTATGCTCGTTGAATCTCTTGGCTACAACTCACTTTCAGTATCTAGACTTGCTGATTTTGGTTTCAATGTCCTATTTACTGAAGTAGATTGCCAAGTGTTTCGTAGAGATAATCATAAAATGGTCTTTACCGGTATACATAGAGGTGATCTTTACATTGTTGATTTCACTAAAAAGGCTCAACCTAGAACTTGCTTTATTGCTAAATCTTCTAAATGTTGGTTATGGCATAGACGATTAGGTCATGTTGGCATGCGAAACCTTGACAAGCTTATTAAAGGAAATCATATCCTTGGCGTTAATGATGTCATATTTGATAAGGATAGACTTTGCAGCGCCTGTCAAGCAGGTAAGCAGGTTGGAGGAAGGCATCCTGTGAAGAACATCATGACCACAAGGAGGCCACTCGAGCTACTTCACATGGATCTTTTTGGTCCCAACGCTTACAAGAGTCTCGGTGGAAATTCTTTTGGTCTAGTTATAGTTGATGATTTTTCAAGATTTACGTGGGTGTTCTTTCTCGATGACAAATCGCAGGTCCAAAAGATCTTCAAAAACTTCTCTAGGAAGGCCCAAAATCAATTTGAAGTGAAGATCAAGAAGGTTCGCAGCGACAACGGAATGGAGTTCAAGAACGCAAATGTGGACACCTTTCTTGATGAAGAAGGGATTTCACATGAGTTCTCGGCTACGTACACACCTCAACAAAATGGAGTTGTTGAGAGGAAGAACCGGACTCTCATCAAAATGGAAAGAACGATGCTTGATGAGTACAAGACGCCGAAACACTTTTGGGTAGAAGCGGTTGAGACAGCTTGTCATGCAACAAATCGCTTGTATCTTCACAAGCTACTCGGCAAGACGGCATACGAGCTCCTCACCGGTAACAAACCCCAAGTTGGATACTTTCAAGTATTCGGCTCAAAGTGCTACATTCTTGATAAGCATCGCCGTTCTAAATTTTCTCCAAAGTCTCATGAAGGTTTCCTACTTGGTTATGGCTCAAACTCTCACACTTACCGTGTCTACAATAATTTCACCCGAAGGGTTGAAGAGATGGTAGATGTGAAGTTTGATGAATCTAACGGCTCGCAAGTAGAGCAATTGCCAATTGATGTAGGAGACAAAGACCCCTCGGAAGCAATCCAAGACTTGTCTATTGGCAAGATTCGTCCAACAGAGGTGAAGGAGAGTACCTTGTCGGTCCAAGTGGAAGCTTCTACCTCACGACAAGGTGAACGAAGAGTTGATACGGAAGCATCCACAAGTGGGACACACCAAGATGAAGAAAACGAGGAAGTACACCAAGAACGTCAACAACCTCCTTCTCCACCACGACAAGAGAACGACAACACAAACAATGAAGAAGGCCAAGAAGAAGAACAAGATGAAGAAGATGTTCAACCAAGACCCAAGCAAAAGCTTTCACGAGTTCGAGCAAGAATTGCTAAAGACCATCCCGTCGAGCAAATCTACAATGATATCCAAACTGGGAGAATCACTCGCTCAAAAACTCGTTTAGCTAACTTTTGTGAACACTATTCATTCATCTCTAGCATTGAACCTATGAAGGTTGAAGAAGCATTGGAAGATCCGGATTGGATAAACGCTATGCATGAGGAGCTACACAACTCTGAGAGAATCAAGTTTGGACATTAGTTGAGAAGCCCAACAACAACCACAACATCATCAGTACCAAATGGGTGTTTCGCAACAAGCAAGATGAAGATGGACAAGTAGTTCGCAACAAAGCATGTCTCGTCGCCCAAGGCTACACACAAGTCGAAGGTATGGACTATGGTGAGACATATTCTCCCGTTGCTAGACTTGAGTCCATTTGCATCTTACTTGCCTATGCTAATCACCATGATATCACCTTGTACCAAATGGACATTAAAAGTGCCTTTTTAAATGATGAAATAGAGGAGGAAGTCTATGTTAAGCAACCTCCAGGCTTTGTCAATCCTAAGAAACCGAATCATGTTTACAAACTTCACAAAGCTCTTTATGGACTTAAACAAGCTCCTAGAGCATGGTATAAATGCTTGACCAAGTTCCTTGTTGAAAAAGGCTTTGAAATTGGAAAAAATAGATTCTACTCTTTTTACTAAAAGGGTTAATGGAGAATTATTTGTATGCCAAATTTATGTCGATGATATTATATTTGGATCAACTAACCCTCATTTTAGTGAAAAGTTTGGAAAGCTAATGTCGGAGAAGTTTGAGATGTCTATGATGAGTGAACTCAAATTCTTTCTTGGTTTGTGAATCAAGCAAACTGAGGAAGGTACCTTTGTCTCTCAAACGAAGTACACCAATGACTTATTCAAGAAGTTCAATATGCAAGAATGCAAAGGTATGACTACACCCATGCCTACTAGTGGACATCTTGATTTGACCAAAGATGGTGAACCGGTCGATCAAAAGGTTTATCGCTCTATGATTGGTTCATTATTATATCTATGTGCTTCACGTCCCGATATTATGCTAAGTGTGTGCATGTGTGCATGATATCAAGCTGCTCCTAAAGAATGTCATCTTAAGGCCATGAAAAGGATAGTGAGATACTTAATCCATACACCAAACTTTGGCATTTGGTATCCAAAGAGGGCCTCTTTCGATCTTCCGACTCGGACTATGCCGGTGACAAGGTTGATAGAAAGTCCACTTCGGGTACTTGTCAATTTCTTGGTAGATCTCTTGTATCTTGGTCTTCCAAGAAACAAAACTCGGTATCCTTATCCACCGCCGAAGCGGAATACATTGCCGCTGGTTCATGTTGTGCTCAATTACTTTGGATGACCCAAACTCTTAAAGATTATGGGATATATGTGAAACATGTTCCATTACTTTGTGACAATGAAAGTGCTATCAAGATTGCTCACAATCCCGTGCAACATTCTCGAACTAAGCATATTGAAGTTCATCATCATTTCATTTGAGATCATGTTGCCAAAGGGGACATTAATCTTAAGCATGTTCGCACCGGAAAACAATTAGCAGATATTTTCACCAAACCACTTGATGAGAAAGTGTATTGCAGGTTAAGAGGTGAATTGAACATCGTTGATGCTTCAAACTTGGAGTAGGAACCCCATTTGATACATGCAAGACATGAGCCTATGACTAATCCTTGATATTTCTCTTATGATAACAATCTTATGTCTTGGATATATTTGCACCTTGCATGTTATCTAACCCTTGTAGGTACTTCGATGAATCTAAGTCTATGAGATTGCAACTCACTCACATCTTGAGCAATCTCTACATAACCAAGTCTCTACACAATGGTGGTTGAAGACAAGGAAGCACGAAACCATTCACACATATCCTTTGACAAATTTATTGTTGAGATTCATGATTGTCATTTTGGATACACAAGTGCTCTTCCTTGCAAAAACTAACTCATGTAGGTGGATGAGCTCAAATTCCAAAGTGGTGCTCCCAACTCTTGATGAGCTACATCAACCTTGAGCAACCCACACAAGTTCAACTACATGATCACGATCAACACCACCACCCAAGGTATGTTATTCCATCTTAGAGAAGCTTTACTCCAAGACATGAGTCAAAGCACCTCAATAAGATGAGAATACATCAAAAGCTTAAACAAAAAATGGTAACCCCATTTTGCGCCTAAACGATGAGTATGACCTATGATCAAGTGATCTCACTTGACTCCTAAGTCAATATACTCTAACATAAGTGACTTTGTCGCCGACCAATTCTAGATGAAGTTCTATTGTGTTCTTTTCTGTGCTCTTGCCTATTGTCTCATGCATATTTGTTTCCCCTTTCAAAAAAAACTTCATCTAGATTACCTTTAAGTTTCTTCTCTTTTATTTTCTGTTCTGCATTCCCTGCATCCAATTCATCACAAATCTTTCAGTGAATTCCTTGCAAATCCTTGTCAGATCTTACTTGTCTAGTGAGCTGAGGTGACAAGTGTTTTCTCTGTGATGAACTCGGTCCCACCGGTCTGTTGTTTTCGGTTCAACCGAATCCTTTCGGTGCAACCGAAGCATAATACTCGGTGCCACCGATTTCACTACAGGAAAGACATTTTGCCACTTATTCCTGCATTACTTTTAATCTAGCTCCACTCAATGAATCGTATCCTCTACCAGCATCACATTTAACTTGTTGCTTTGTTCTGTGACTCAAGGACCAAACCCATTCATGACAAATTCCAGAAGCCATTCTTGGAAATTGATGTCAAAGGGGGAGAGAGAGATCACATCAAAGCTTAATCATATCTCTAGGGGGAGAGAATACTCAAGGAGAGAGTAATATTCAAGGATCCCAGATGCTTGGTGTTCAAGAGGAGAGATGTTACATGTCTTCTAGAGGGGAAAGACATGTTCATATGTGCTTATTTGCATTAGCTCTGTTCATTTGTTTTTTTGAGCTCTGATTTTCTGTTCCCTATCTTCTCCCAGTATCCCATGCTAGATTCAGGGGGAGCAAGACATCTAAGGGAAAGAAATTCTTTGAATTCTTTGCACATCTTTACCTTTGGGGACATGTCTATATCTAATGTGGTACTTAGTACTCACTCTACATGTCATCCCAGTCTTGGTACTCTTGTGGTTTCTTTCGTTTGCTCTGGCTAGTAGGTGCATCTATGTTATCTAACCTTATTTTCACAGGTTCATTCCATCCTAAGCCAACTCAAGACCACAAGGTAAGTATATGCATCACAGTCGTGTGTATGAGGAATTCTTGCCGATGTACATATTGTTTGCAAGGAAGACTCATGAGCATGAAGGTACATTTCCCATATTCACATCATTTGCTCTGATGCATATAGCCAAGATACATGTAACACATTGCCTACTCTGTCATGGTTATGCATTCACATGCTTCTATATTCCATATTCACATGATTGCATACATGTAGGGGGAGCCTATGCATGTTACATGTTTGTTCAAGGCTTTACTAGTTATTCTCTATATCTTTATCTAAGGCTTTGATGTATGTTGCCATCAATTACCAAAAAGGGGGAGATTGAAAGCACAAGTGCTCCCTGGGTGATTTTGGTAATTAATGTCAACATATCTCTTGTTGGACTAACACATTTACCTAGCATGTTTCAGATAAAGTTCAACAATGAAGTGGCATGGACTAGAGGATGTGGAACCCCTTCAAGATGCAGAGGACAAAAGGATTGGCTCAAGCTCAAAGCTCAAGACTCTACATTTTCTATTTTAGTGGTCCAAGATCACATTGAGTCCATAGGAAAAGCCAATACTATCAAGAGGGGATGGGGTGTTGCTTAATGGCTTGCTTGCTCAAAGTGCTTAGTGATATGCTCTGAAGCCCTCAACTACCTTCTCACATCCACATATGACCTAAACCAAAAGTCAAACTCGGCCCCACCAATTCTTTCTATCCGGCGCCACCGAGTTCAAATGTGATAGCCACTGCCACAAACCCTAGGCAAATCGATCTACCCGATAGGGATCTTGGTCTCACCGAGATGGGATTGTAATCCCTCTGTGTATGTCCATTACCAAAATCGGGTCCTACCGAGATTGCAATGTAAACTTTCTGGTTCCTTTTCTTAACATTTCAGTGTCACCGAGATAAGAGAATCGGTCCCACCGAGTTTGCCTGACCAACTCTCTGGTTAGCTTATTGCCAAAATCGGTCTCACCAAGTTTGAGTAATCGGTCTCACCGAGATTACGTTATGCCCTAACCCTAACCATATCGGTCCTACCGAGTTGCATGTCGGTCCCACCGAAAATCCTAATGGTCACTAGATTTGCTAAATCGGTCCGACCGAGTTTCTCAATTCGGTCCCACCGAGATTGGAAAGTTGTGTGTAACGGTTAGATTTCGTGTGGAGGCTATATATACCCCTCCACCTCCTCTTCATTCGTGGAGAGAGCCATCAGAACGAACCTACACTTCCAACTTACATTTTCTGAGAGAGAACCACCTACACTTGTGTTGAGGCCAAGATATTCCATTCCTACCATATGAATCTTGATCTCTAGCCTTCCCCAAGTTGCTTTCCAGTCATATCTTCTTTCCACCAAATCCAAATCCTGTGAGAGAGAGTTGAGTGTTGGGGAGACTATCATTTGAAGCACAAGAGCAAGGAGTTCATCATTAACACACCATTTGTTACTTCTTGGAGAGTGGTGTCTCCTAGATTGGCTAGGTGTCACTTGGGAGCCTCCGACAAGATTGTGGAGTTGAACCAAGGAGTTTGTAAGGGCAAGGAGATTGCCTACTTCATGAAGATCTACCGCTAGTGAGGCAAGTCCTTCGTGGGCGACGGTCATGGTGGGATAGACAAGGTTGCTGCTTCATGGACCCTTCTTGGGTGGAGCCCTCCATGGACTCGCGCAACCTTTACCCTTCATGGGTTGAAGTCTCCATCAACCTGGATGTACGATAGCACCACCTATCGGAACCACGACAAAAACATCTGTGTCTCCAATTGCGTTTGAATTCTCCAATCCCATCCCTTTACATTCTTGCAAGTTGCATGCTTTACTTTCCGCTGCTCATATACTCTTTGCATGCTTGCTTGCTATGTATTGTAATTGTTAAACTTGTGCCAACACTCCACTTAAACATAAAGAATTTTAAAACTGCAACTTTTGGCACTTAGTGTCTAATCACCCCCCCCCCCCTCTAGACACCTCTTCTCGATCCTTTCAAAGTTGCATGGCAATATATCTCGGAATGGCTATGGAAATGCCATAATAGGTAGGTATGGTGGCTGTTTTGAGGAAGATATAAGGAGGCTCATGTGTGATAGAGCGTATCGTATCATGGGGTTTGGATGCACCGACGAAGTTTGCACCACCTCTCGAGGTGAGAAAGGGCAATGCATGGTACCGTAGAGGCTAGCAAATTGCGGAAAGGTAAGGGTGCGTATAGTCCATGGACTCACATTAGTCATATAGAACTCATATACTTATTGCAAAAGTTTATTGGCCCTCGAAGCAAAGTACTACTACGCATGCTCCTAGGGGGAGGTTGGTAGGAGTTAACCATCACGCGCCCCCGGCCTTCATGCAAAGATAAAGAATCAAAATACAATGCGCAGCAATTTGGTTACATAGTTAGGAGACCATATGTGCATGCTTCGGGAATCACAAACCTTAACACCAATATTCTTACTAAACACAACCATTTACTAGAACCTCCCACATATTATCATGTCTATATTGCAAAACTATTGCAAGGAATCAAACATATCATATTCAGTAATCTACAAGTTTTATGTAGGATTTTGTGACTAACCATGTGAATGACCAATTCATGTCATCTCCCTAAATAGATATAAGTGAAGCAAGAGAGTTTAATTCTTTCTACAAAAGATATGCCCACACTCTAACAAATATAAGTGAAGCAAAAGAGCATTCTATAAATGGCGGTTTTCTATGTGAAGAGAAACAGGCAATCCAAACTTCAAACGATATAAGTGAAGCACATGAAGCATTCTATAAATCCATACTCAAAAGATTTAAGTGAAGTGCAAAGAGCATTCTATAAATAAACCATGGACTATCTCATACCAGCATGGTGTATAAAAGAAAAGTGAAAACTAGATGCAAAAGACGCTCCAAGATTTGCACATATTGCATGAACGAAACAAATCCAAAAACATACCGATACTTGTTGAAGAAAGATGGGATGCCTTCTGGGGGATCCCCAAGTTTAGACGCTTGAGTCTCCTTGAATATTTATTTGGGGTGCCTTGGGCATCCGCAAGCTTGAGCTCTTGCCTCTTCTTCTTCTTCTCACATCGAGACCTCCTCGATCTTCGAACACTTCATCCACACAAAACTCAACAGAAAGCTCGATAAGATCCGCTAGTATAATAAAGTAAATCACTACTCTAAGTACTGTTGCAAACCAATTCATATTTTTTTGAATTGTAGCTACTGTAATATAACTTTTCCATGGCTTAATCCACTGTAGCGACCCGACCCAAATGGATCAAAGTCTCTGTGCTTAAGTGTCATCCCTGGATCGGTATGCTGACACACACAGTACTCGAGGAATTATAACAGAGTTCAATCACACACTTTATTACATCGAGATCCTCAAAAGAGTATTTATTACAATAATATGGCCAAAGGCCATCTAAAATAAAATAACTGCGGAAGCATCAAAGATAAATGAGTCCATCCAACTCCAAGGCAAACTAAGTGCAGAACAACGACCTATCGCACCTTTAATCCTCGTCGGAAAAGTCTGCAACATGAGACGTTGCAGCCGTGTAGGTCAGCACATGGAATATGCTGGCAATTTCACACCATAGAACAATAATGAAAAAAAAGACTATCTCTATATGCAAATTTAGCTGGTGGAGGCTCTAAGTTTAATTTTTGCATAAAGCTAATTTTACCCTACAACAAAGGAATAAATTTTTTTACTACTAAATTAAAATGCCATTATTGAGAAGGTTCCTCCATCTCAATCCCAAAATTCCCAAGTTATTAGTAACCCAATAATTTGATTAAAAAGACTAATGAGATCAACCAACAATTCACTTCTAGATACTCAAGTTGTCCATAACCGGGGACACGGCTAATCATGATTAGTTTGTACACTCTGCAGAGGTTTGCACACTTTTCCCCACAAGACTCGACCACCTCCATGATCAGAAGATCGAGACATAGTATTTCTAAAGTATTTCCCCTTAACCCTGGGTAGACCGGTACACCTATTTTCCCCTACATCAGCTAGTCTACCATGGAAAGAGGTCACACAACTTACTCAACTATGCCAGAGCCCATAATGGCTTGTGGCTGCACACAGAAGTTTCTAGGCATGAAATATCTTATTGTGACGCCCCCGATTTAATCGTACACTAATCATGCACGCAAATGTGTACGATCAAGATCAGGGACTCACGGGAAGATATCACAACACAACTCTACGAATAAAATAAGTCATACAAGCATCATAATACAAGCCAGGGGCCTCGAGGGCTCGAATACAAGTGCTCGATCATAGACGAGTCAGCGGAAGCATTAATATCTGAGTACAGACATAAGTTAAACAAGTTTGCCTTAAGAAGGCTAGCACAAACTGGGATACAGATCGAAAGAGGCGCATGCCTCCTGCCTGGGATCCTCCTAACTACTCCAGGTCGTCGTCGGCGGGCAGCACGTAGTAGTAGGCACCTCCGGTGTAGTAGGGGTCGTCGTCGACGGTGGCGTCTGGCTCCTGGACTCCAGCATCTGGTTGCGACAACCAGAAAGAAAGGAAAGGGGGAGAAAAGGGGGGAGAAAGCAACCGTGAGTACTCATCCAAAGTACTCGCAAGCAAGGAACTACACTACATATGCATGGGTATATGTGTAAAGGGGCCATATTAGTGGGCTGAACTGCAGAATGCCAGAATAAGAGGGGGATAGCTAATCCTGTCGAAGACTACGCTTCTGGCAGCCTCCGTCTTGCAGCATGTAGATGAGAGTAGATTTAAGTCCTCCAAGTAGCATCTCCAAGTAGCATAACCAGGTAGCAACTCCAGTAACATCGCATAGCATAATCCTACCCGGCAATCCTCTCCTCGTCGCCCTGCGGAAAAGCGATCACCGGGTTGTCTATGGAACTTTGAAGGGTGTGTTTTATTAAGTATCCGGTTCTAGTTGTCATAAGGTCAAGGTACAACTCCAAGTCGTCCTGTTACCGAAGATCACGGCTATTCGAATAGATTAACTTCCCTGCAGGGGTGCACCACATAGCCCAACACGCTCGATCCCATTTGGCCGGACACACTTTCCTGGGTCATGCCCGGCCTCGGAAGATCAACACGTCGCAGCCCCACCTAGGCTCAACAGAGAGGCCAGCACGCCGGTCTAAACCTAAGCGCGCAGGGGTCTGGGCCCATCGCCCTGAGCACACCTGCACGTTGCGTACGCGGCCGGTGAGCAGACCTAGCAACCTCCATTACAAAGGAAGTTGCGTTAACGCAGTCCAACCCGGCGCGCGCCGCTCAGTCGCTGACGTCTGAAGTGCTTCGGCTGATACCACGACGTCGGGATACCCATAACTACTCCCACGTAGATGGTTAGTGCGTATAGGCTCGTAGCCAGACTCAGATCAAATACCAAGATCTCGTTAAGCGTGTTAAGTATCCGCGAATGCCGAACAGGGCCAGGCCCACCTGTCTCCTAGGTGGTCTCAACCTGCCCTGTCGCTCCGCCACAAAGTAACAGTCGAGGGCCGTCGGGAACCCAGGCCCACCTCTACCGGGATGGAGCCACCTGTCCTTTCAGCCCCCTCGTCAGAATCACTTGCGGGTACTCAATGAGCTGACCCGACTTTAGTCACCATCTGTATAGTATGTATGTAAGTATAGTATATACCCGTGATCACCTCCCGAGTGATCACGGCCCAATAGTATAGCAAGGCAAACTGACAAGAATGTAGGGCCAATGATGTTAAACTAGCATCCTATACTAAGCATTTAGGATTGCAGGTAAGGTATCAACAGATGTAGCGACAATGTCAGGCTATGCATCAGAATAGGATTAACGAAAGCAGTAACATGCTACACTACTCTAATGCAAGCAGTATAGAGAAGAGTAGGCGATATCTGGTGATCAAAGGGGGGCTTGCCTGGTTGCTCTGGCAAGAGAGAGGGGTCGTCAACTCCGTAGTCGAACTGGTCAGCAGCAGCGTCGGTCTCGTAGTCTACCGGAGAGAAGAGGGGGAAGAAATAATGAATACAGAGCAAACAAGGCATCACAAAATATAACAAGGCAATACGCGGTGTTCGGTGTGCCCTAACGCGGTAGTAGGTGATACCGGTGAAGGGGGGAAAACATCCGGGAAAGTATTCCCGGTGTTCCGTGTTTTCGGGCAGAGGAGCCGGAGGGGGAAAGTTGCGAGTTTGATATGTTAGGGGTGTGTGGCGGACGAACGGGTCGCGTATCCGGAATCGTCTCGTCGTTCTGAGCAAATTTCATGTAGAAAGTATTTTAATCCGAGTTACGGATTAAAAGATATGATTTTCTAAAGATTTTATTAATTTCTGGAATTTAATTAATTATTTAATTAATTCGAAAAACAGATTAATGACATCAGCATGATGTCATGCTGACATCAGCAGTCAACAGAGTTGACGTGGTCAACCTGACATGTGGGTCCAGTGGGACCCACCTGTCATTCTCTGTTTTGTTTAATTATAGATTAGTTAACTTAATTAGTGATTATGTTAATCTAATCAGGGTTAATTAACTTAATTAATTACTTAATCAATTAATTAATTAATAATTAATTTTATTAAATCATTTTTATTTTTAATAATCATATTTACTATTTTTATTTATTTATTTTATTATTATTGTTCATTATTTTATTTATTTTATTTTATTTTAAAAAAAAGCGTTCTGGGGGCGGGCCCCATGTGTCTGTGGCCCGGGGGCGTTAGTGGGTTCGGACGCTAGCGGGTGCTAGCGAATGCTGGGCATGGCACCGCCCGAGCGGGCGCATGCCCAGGGGGGCGCGGGTCGGCAGACCCGGCAGGTCGCCAAGGTAAGGGGGGCAGTGGCCACGGCCAGGCCGGTCGCCTGAGGCGGCAGCGGCGAGGACGGGCGGTGGAGGCAGCGGCGGTGGCCGGAGACGGCGCAGCAACGGCTGCAACCCTGCGGGAGCCGCGACAGTGGCCGAGGGGAGGCTTGGCCGGAGCAACAGGGGGCAGCGTCGGGGAAGCAGGAGGTCGACGTGGTGGACGGCGCGCACGCAAACAGGGGCGGCCCGGCGGAAGTGGTGGTCGAGTGCGGCCATGGCGGGCGCCGCCCGCAGCGTCAGTAGTGCGCGGTGAGCGCGGACGGGGCGAGGGAACAACGGGTCGGCGCGGCGACGGGCGCGACCGAGCGGCCGAGCGCGCGCACTGGGCGGCCAGGACGCGTGGGGGGGGGGGGGTGCGGTCGAGCGCGACGACGGCGCGAGCGCAGGGAGCAGAGGGGAGTGGAGAGGGGCGAGGCCTCACAGGGGTTCGCGGGGGTCCATGGCAGCGTGGGTCGAGGGGGCGACGGGGACGACGGGCGACGTGGGAGCAGGCCGGTGGGGAGGAGGAAGCAGGCCGGCGGGGGGAGCTCCGGCGTGGCGACGTCCAACGGTGAGGGGCGGCGCGGTCATCGCGAGGGGGGGGCGATGGGATCGGGCTTCTCCCGATCTAGATCCAGACGAGGGAGTGGAGGAGTGGGGTGTGGGGCGACGGGGAGTGGGTTAGGGTTTCAGGGGTTATGGGATAAGGGAGTGGGGGGTTGGTTCGGCCGGTTGGGCCTTTTGGGCTAGCCGGCCGACAGCTGGGCCGGAGCCCAGTGGGGGGGGTTGCTTTCTCTTTTTTTTTGTTAGTTTTGTTTTCTGTTTTTTTTATACTTTGCTTTCTTTTAGTTTCCTATTATTTTAGTTTTAGTAAATTACCAAAGTGGCACCTAAATAGGATTTTACAAATTATGCCACTGCCACAATAGTTTAATACTTATAACAATTTAGTTTTGAAAATGTTTATTATTTTTAAAGCATTAAAATAATTGTTTTTGCTGCTCTTTTATTCATTTAACAGTATCTAAACATTTTATAAAAGTGTGGTTTCTCCACCATAATTATCTATGCAATATTTGGTTCACTCCGAACATTTTAGTTTTAATATTTGAAAACTTTTATTGTTTGCCTATTTTTGAATTTGAATTTGAATTGGTTTCGAACTAACTCGAGATTAGCAACTATAAACGAGGTGACGTGGCACCATTAGCAGAGGATCACTGTAGCTTAATTACCCGGGCGTCACAATTCTCCTCCACTACAAGAAATCTCGTCCCGAGATTTAAGCGGTGGAGTAAGGGGGGAAGGTTTCGTAACGAATATAGCGGGTCTTCTCATCCTGGCGTGCTCTTCTCGAAGAGGTCAATCCAATATATTGATGCCTTCTTATTTCTGCTTCAGGTCAAAATGATGAAGTCATCATCCTTTCTTCAGGATCTTCATCGTACTTACGAAAAGGATATGGGGGGAAGACTCGGGAAGGGCGGGCCTTACCAGGTTGACTATCTGGTACATAACTCAGGGAATGGGGTAGGAAGTAACCCTCGAATTGAACTTAAGAAAATATCGAGAGTAAAGTAAGAAGGTACCATGAGAAGTTTCAAACGGTTAGGCCATTGTTCGATGTCTGAAACAACATGCGAAAGGGGTCCAGAGCAATGAGATTGAGTATTGCGTCTGTTACCAAAATAGATCACTTGGGACGGTGGCCCGTGAATTACATACGAGGCCACACGCGAGGAACAACCTTAGGAAGAGGGGGTGCAAGAGAGTCAGGTTTCGATCCTGTGGAACTGTGGGTTATGGGCCCACCATGTGGTTTTTTTTTTAATAGTAGCAGTGACATCTTTCACGGTCATGATAGCAAGGCATGTCAGAGAGTACCAAGTCAGTTATGTCGGCATCAACGTTGGTACCAAGGGCGAGGGACGAAGAGAACCACTTTCCTGCTTGTTGAACGAGGCGGACCAATAGGCAAGGTTCTCGTCCATCGGTGGCTACCGGAATGTCATCAACAATAGTAACAGGGTCTTACTGACAGAATTGCACACCGAGGAGTTTACATAAGCAGTAGAATATTGCTGCTTAGATCATATAGATCACAAGAAAGGTTCAAACAACCAATGGAAAGTAAAATATGATTATCATATTAAACAGAACAATGGAAAGGAAAATGTGTCTAAACACATATTTCAGGGATATATCCTTCCCAAGGACAAGCAGAGCATGATATCCATGGCAGGATATAATGTAGACAACTCTTTAGGTAAGGGGGGGGAGGAATCTCATGATATTACCCATACAACGGTGTTAGGATAAATGATAAACAAAATTTAGCATGGTGCTTCAAATGTTCCTGTTGACAATCGGAGTACCATTGACATGCTTCGAGGTAGCATTGACATGGTCTTCAGGTGAAGATCAAACTTTGGAAACACGAAGGATCCATCAGGAATAACTTGTAGAATAAGTCTTACAATTTCCCCATGGATGAACGGATAACCTCGCTGAAAAGGAATCTATAATGATAGGTCCTCCAGCCGGGGGGTGCTAGGCATGACATCATGTTACCGGGTCATCAAAGGATCAACATCATAACTCTTGGAAAATGTCCCAACCATCATATCCGACCAAGATTCAGATCCGATTGGTGTCATGATACCTCAGACTCAGGATGTCCGAGAAGAAAAACTGCGGCACATAACGACGAAATGACATTGTAAGATTCTCGGGAAATGAACTATGAAGTGATTTCCGTTATCAAGAGTCCATCATTAACCCAAGGAGAGGACAAGGAGGTGTCTGGTGAACTAAACGGCAATTCACCGAGATTCCCAAAAGATGGATGTCCACAATTAAGTGAACAAGGAGATAACATTTGTCAGATCAAATGATATAAGGAAGTATGCTCGAGGAAAACATACACAATTAAACATTGGTTGAAGGTGCGCCCGAAATATGGGTTGGGTTGCACGACCAATGTCAGAATGGTGATGCAATAATCAATAGCCTAAGAATGAACTTTCGACCATTAACTTCAAAGAGATAGGGTTGCTAGAAGGAAAGAATCCAAACAACACCGTTCACTTGTTGGAATTAACACAGGGACCAAG
Source organism: Triticum aestivum (assembly GCF_018294505.1). Classification (NCBI taxonomy): domain Eukaryota; kingdom Viridiplantae; phylum Streptophyta; class Magnoliopsida; order Poales; family Poaceae; genus Triticum; species Triticum aestivum. The sequence continues at coordinate 515,321,124 of NC_057801.1, read as the reverse complement.
AAAGAATGGTGATGGTGAGAAGTATTTCTATGTCAAGAATTCTCAAGAGGTGGAACAAATCTCAGAACATTCTTGACATAAGGGATGGTAATACTCCAAGGTAAAGAAGAATAATTGCTGGATAGCAAGGAAACCAAGGTACAACACAAATTGTGAACAAGTTTGTGTTGGGGGGGGAGACAAGAATGTTGCCGATGATAACTCAAATCATCGAGGGACAAGGATGGTATTTCTCATCATGAATTCAATTGATATCCTGGAAGAACTCATAAGGTTGATGAGGATCACGACACATTTGTCGCGAGAGTTCATGAAGATGTAATCGATCAGCGACGACATCAAGTCTAGTAATGATGAAGTGAAAGGTTATTGGAACCAAGGGTATGACACAAACTCGAAACCAAGCTTGTTGTTCAAGGCGAAATGATATGACGATGAGGATCGACATAAGGTTAGTTCATCGTCGAAAATTGGTGCTCCGAGAATAAGGACCAGGTAGCACCGTTAGAATCGTCACGACAATGACATAGCCAAACAGGCTAGGAATGGCGTGATCGGGTACAAACTCGTACTTATAGAAGCTTACCGAAGAGTTGTTGAACCGTAGAGCGGACTCGGTTCAGTTATCGGTGTCTTTGAGTGTTCAATAACTCCGAGCCCATGAAAAATTGTAATCGGTGAGTATGTAGTACTTGATGAAGAACTCATAAGAAACTATGCAGTTCCAAGATAATCTCGAGATACCAGGTGGTAATACTCGACGACAGATCAAGCTAGAAGTTGAACTGGGGTATTGCTCTATAGAAGACAAGTGCTTAAACTTGCACAGGACATGATATTTAAAGGAGAACATGGTCAGAACCACGATTGCAAAAAGGCCAGATCTCAGATATAAGATGAACTTATACCAAGGGAATAATTGATTTTAAAAGAAGCTTCGATGAGAAGATGTACATCGTGTCCATGGGCATGAACGCAAAGTTCAAGGTCGACTCCCACTTCTCCAATGCACAACCTTTCATTCACTTCTCGCACTCAATAAAGTTGTAGTTTTGAAATTTTATCTGGCAAAATACCAGAGGAGTACGACTCGTGAAAACTTTCGAGTTCTCACCCATTAAGGAAGGCATAGGTTCAACCCATCGGGGCATCTTATAATCATATACCAGAATCTTTAGAAGTAATTAACTCAAGCTCGAAGACAGAGCATGGTTAAGAAAGCAGAGGATACAATTTACCAAAGGCATTATGTATCAGAGGAAAGGCTCACAAGGTTATTGAATATGAAGGGCGTTGTCAGATAAAATCCAACAAAGGATCTGGTGGTCCACAAGGGATCTGACGTGAGCATCGGTACTCAACCAGAGGAAGAAGAATGCACGGGCATCATATTATAGAACATCGGAATGATTCGATGCTTAGATAATAAAGGAATTTCGATTTCCAAAACAAAGGATCAGAAGCAATGCTCTGAGTAGGTATGGATAAGTTGAATATACCAGAGGCACAATTGACGACAAATAGTTTGGTCGAGAACCAGCTCATGTTCAAAAATGATGTCTGAGCCGGAAGGATAATTTAGAAGGGTTGATAGATGTTTGTGTGCATTCGCACACATGCTGAATCAATAGGATCAAAATGACGATGCCTAAGGATACTAACGAATATTGCCAATGGGAAGCATCCATAATGCAAGCAGACAAGTATTGCAGAGCAATAAGCTATTAAGGATTTTTGGAGGATCAGATAGTAATTCGAAGACCATTGTGAAACACATGAACAACTGGGGGATGAGCGGATACTCGATAAGTGCGAGAATTATCCATAGGGGTATTCAGGTGACAAGGAACAGCAAGGTGATAATCTCAAGGATTATCGAGACAACGACGAGTGTTTCGAGGTATCTGGTAATAACAAGACCAACTGGGGATGAATGTAAGAATAACAACTGCAAGTAGTTATCCATAAGGGTTGACGGTGGAAGGGGAATTGCAAATGCGATGAACATAAGTTCTCGGGTTAACAACGGAGAGTATCTTCAGGGTCTTCACGTGCCGCAGACGATCATCATTAATAAGGGGCTCTCCGGGTGAAAGTGATAACGAGATCCTAATGTTAGATTTAGCAAAAATCATTTAACCCGAATAGAAGAGAAATAAGAGTCCCAGAGTATAGGTCGAGGAGTAAAAGATCCTACTACCACCCAATGGCGACGTGGGCCCATGGGCCGCACAGCCATGTTAGTAAAAGTTTTGTAAAGTTTAGACTCGACTTCGGCCAAGGAGTTGGAAGGGGGATTCCTACAGGCAGTCGGCTCTGATACCAACTTGTGACGCCCCCGATTTAATCGTACACTAATCATGCACGCAAATGTGTACGATCAAGATCAGGGACTCACGGGAAGATATCACAACACAACTCTACAAATAAAATAAGTCATACAAGCATCATAATACAAGCCAGGGGCCTCGAGGGCTCGAATACAAGTGCTCGATCATAGACGAGTCAGCGGAAGCATTAATATCTGAGTACAGACATAAGTTAAACAAGTTTGCCTTAAGAAGGCTAGCACAAACTGGGATACAGATCGAAAGAGGCGCAGGCCTCCTGCCTGGGATCCTCCTAACTACTCCAGGTCGTCGTCGGCGGGCAGCACGTAGTAGTAGGCACCTCCGGTGTAGTAGGGGTCGTCGTCGACGGTGGCGTCTGGCTCCTGGACTCCAGCATCTGGTTGCGACAACCAGAAAGAAAGGAAAGGGGAGAAAAGGGGGGAGAAAGCAACCGTGAGTACTCATCCAAAGTACTCGCAAGCAAGGAACTACACTACATATGCATGGGTATATGTGTAAAGGGGCCATATTAGTGGGCTGAACTGCAGAATGCCAGAATAAGAGGGGGATAGCTAATCCTGTCGAAGACTACGCTTCTGGCAGCCTCCGTCTTGCAGCATGTAGATGAGAGTAGATTTAAGTCCTCCAAGTAGCATAACCAGGTAGCAACTCCAGTAACATCGCATAGCATAATCCTACCCGGCAATCCTCTCCTCGTCGCCCTGCGGAAAAGCGATCACCGGGTTGTCTATGGAACTTTGAAGGGTGTGTTTTATTAAGTATCCGGTTCTAGTTGTCATAAGGTCAAGGTACAACTCCAAGTCGTCCTGTTACCGAAGATCACGGCTATTCGAATAGATTAACTTCCCTGCAGGGGTGCACCACATAGCCCAACACGCTCGATCCCATTTGGCCGGACACACTTTCCTGGGTCATGCCCGGCCTCGGAAGATCAACACGTCGCAGCCCCACCTAGGCTCAACAGAGAGGCCAGCACGCCGGTCTAAACCTAAGCGCGCAGGGGTCTGGGCCCATCGCCCTGAGCACACCTGCACGTTGCGTACGCGGCCGGTGAGCAGACCTAGCAACCTCCATTACAAAGGAAGTTGCGTTAACGCAGTCCAACCCGGCGCGCGCCGCTCAGTCGCTGACGTCTGAAGTGCTTCGGCTGATACCACGACGTCGGGATACCCATAACTACTCCCACGTAGATGGTTAGTGCGTATAGGCTCGTAGCCAGACTCAGATCAAATACCAAGATCTCGTTAAGCGTGTTAAGTATCCGCGAATGCCGAACAGGGCCAGGCCCACCTGTCTCCTAGGTGGTCTCAACCTGCCCTGTCGCTCCGCCACAAAGTAACAGTCGAGGGCCGTCGGGAACCCAGGCCCACCTCTACCGGGATGGAGCCACCTGTCCTTTCAGCCCCCTCGTCAGAATCACTTGCGGGTACTCAATGAGCTGACCCGACTTTAGTCACCATCTGTATAGTATGTATGTAAGTATAGTATATACCCGTGATCACCTCCCGAGTGATCACGGCCCAATAGTATAGCAAGGCAAACTGACAAGAATGTAGGGCCAATGATGTTAAACTAGCATCCTATACTAAGCATTTAGGATTGCAGGTAAGGTATCAACAGATGTAGCGACAATGTCAGGCTATGCATCAGAATAGGATTAACGAAAGCAGTAACATGCTACACTACTCTAATGCAAGCAGTATAGAGAAGAGTAGGCGATATCTGGTGATCAAAGGGGGGGCTTGCCTGGTTGCTCTGGCAAGAGAGAGGGGTCGTCAACTCCGTAGTCGAACTGGTCAGCAGCAGCGTCGGTCTCGTAGTCTACCGGAGAGAAGAGGGGGAAGAAATAATGAATACAGAGCAAACAAGGCATCACAAAATATAACAAGGCAATACGCGGTGTTCGGTGTGCCCTAACGCGGTAGTAGGTGATACCGGTGAAGGGGGAAAACATCCGGGAAAGTATTCCCGGTGTTCCGTGTTTTCGGGCAGAGGAGCCGGAGGGGGAAAGTTGCGAGTTTGATATGTTAGGGGTGTGTGGCGGACGAACGGGTCGCGTATCCGGAATCGTCTCGTCGTTCTGAGCAAATTTCATGTAGAAAGTATTTTAATCCGAGTTACGGATTAAAAGATATGATTTTCTAAAGATTTTATTAATTTCTGGAATTTAATTAATTATTTAATTAATTCGAAAAACAGATTAATGACATCAGCATGATGTCATGCTGACATCAGCAGTCAACAGAGTTGACGTGGTCAACCTGACATGTGGGTCCAGTGGGACCCACCTGTCATTCTCTGTTTTGTTTAATTATAGATTAGTTAACTTAATTAGTGATTATGTTAATCTAATCAGGGTTAATTAACTTAATTAATTACTTAATCAATTAATTAATTAATAATTAATTTTATTAAATCATTTTTATTTTTAATAATCATATTTACTATTTTTATTTATTTATTTTATTATTATTGTTCATTATTTTATTTATTTTATTTTATTTTTAAAAAAAGCATTCTGGGGGCGGGCCCCATGTGTCTGTGGCCCGGGGGCGTTAGTGGGTTCGGACGCTAGCGGGTGCTAGCGAATGCTGGGCATGGCACCGCCCGAGCGGGCGCATGCCCAGGGGGGCGCGGGTCGGCAGACCCGGCAGGTCGCCAAGGTAAGGGGGGCAGTGGCCACGGCCAGGCCGGTCGCCTGAGGCGGCAGCGGCGAGGACGGGCGGTGGAGGCAGCGGCGGTGGCCGGAGACGGCGCAGCAACGGCTGCAACCCTACGGGAGCCGCGACAGTGGCCGAGGGGAGGCTTGGCCGGAGCAACAGGGGGCAGCGTCGGGGAAGCAGGAGGTCGACGTGGTGGACGGCGCGCACGCAAACAGGGGCGGCCCGGCGGAAGTGGTGGTCGAGTGCGGCCATGGCGGGCGCCGCCCGCAGCGTCAGTAGTGCGCGGTGAGCGCGGACGGGACGAGGGAACAACGGGTCGGCGCGGCGACGGGCGCGACCGAGCGGCCGAGCGCGCGCACTGGGCGGCCAGGACGCGTGGGGGGGGTGCGGTCGAGCGCGACGACGGCGCGAGCGCAGGGAGCAGAGGGGAGTGGAGAGGGGCGAGGCCTCACAGGGGTTCGCGGGGGTCCATGGCAGCGTGGGTCGAGGGGGCGACGGGGACGACGGGCGACGTGGGAGCAGGCCGGTGGGGAGGAGGAAGCAGGCCGGCGGGGGAGCTCCGGCGTGGCGACGTCCAACGGTGAGGGGCGGCGCGGTCATCGCGAGGGGGGGGGCGATGGGATCGGGCTTCTCCCGATCTAGATCCAGACGAGGGAGTGGAGGAGTGGGGTGTGGGGCGACGGGGAGTGGGTTAGGGTTTCAGGGGTTATGGGATAAGGGAGTGGGGGGTTGGTTCGGCCGGTTGGGCCTTTTGGGCTAGCCGGCCGACAGCTGGGCCGGAGCCCAGTGGGGGGGGTTGCTTTCTCTTTTTTTTTTGTTAGTTTTGTTTTCTGTTTTTTTTATACTTTGCTTTCTTTTAGTTTCCTATTATTTTAGTTTTAGTAAATTACCAAAGTGGCACCTAAATAGGATTTTACAAATTATGCCACTGCCACAATAGTTTAATACTTATAACAATTTAGTTTTGAAAATGTTTATTATTTTTAAAGCATTAAAATAATTGTTTTTGCTGCTCTTTTATTCATTTAACAGTATCTAAACATTTTATAAAAGTGTGGTTTCTCCACCATAATTATCTATGCAATATTTGGTTCACTCCGAACATTTTAGTTTTAATATTTGAAAACTTTTATTGTTTGCCTATTTTTGAATTTGAATTTGAATTGGTTTCGAACTAACTCGAGATTAGCAACTATAAACGAGGTGACGTGGCACCATTAGCAGAGGATCACTGTAGCTTAATTACCCGGGCGTCACACTTATGATCCCTTTGAGCCTGGGTGGCGGACCTAGGGTAATCACACGGGTAGTTCAGGATTCCCCTTGGGCAAGCACTAGTTTCTCCAGGTGCCCCAAACAATCCACCCAGATGTGTATTAAAGTTGCCACCTTATGTTGTCCCAAAACTATTATCTCTCGCAACTTGCATGAATCACACATACCAATCCCCGTCTACGAGCATGGCTAAGCAATATATGATATAACGAATATTCCCGGGGTGATCAAAGGTCATAGGTTTCTACCATATGAACTATAAAGCATAACCACATGTTCCCAATCCTACTCATGCAATCTTTGAGGGTAAAACTAATGCATAGTAAAACTGGGTATTGAAAATTATGATCAAAGTGAACTTGCCTTGCTGACGTTCGTTGAACTGTAAAGATTCGTAGTAGCAAGCTTCGCACTCCGGATGATCTAGCGTAAGCAAGCAATAACATACATAAGCATACAAGCAAAGTTCCAAAAAGAAAACAAATGAAAGACTTAGAAAAACTCCAAAGCATCCAAATAAAGTTTCTGAACAGAATGTAATTTTTATAGTAGCAAAAATATGTGTGTTTCGGTTTAACAGAAAGTACACGTCACGAGCTTCGATTTGCAAAAAGAATCACCTAAAATGGAGTTACGAAACTCGAGTTATGGCCTAACAAAGTTTGAATTCAGATCTGTTTGAATTCAAATTTTAAAATCTTCAAAAATATTTTTCGTTTGGTTCTCTGGATAGAGGGGATTTTTATGAACTAGTAGGAAAAATAATCACCTAATTTGGATCTATAGATTAAAAGATACACTAAAAGAAAAATCTGACAGAAATCTGAAATAGGATTTTTTCTGAAAAAAAACTAATTTCAGTCGGCGACATGTGGCGCTCTCTGGTTGGCCGTACGGGCATTTGCTGCTATTTTAGGAGAGGGTGGCCGATCCATAAGGAAAAAAAACTGAAGCGAACATGGGCTCGTTCAACTTACACAGAAGAACAGGAGGTTTGGGGAGGCTCTCCCGTGGTGATGGCGGTGGCTCCGGCGATCGTGGGCGGCAGTGGAGGTGTCTACAATATGCAGCGGAGAGTGGCTCGTCCGGTGGTGGGGTCCGTGAAGGTCGGCAATGAAGAACGGCGACAAAACCAAGCGATGAAGCTCGCGTACTCCGGGTGCTCCGGTGAAGATAACGTGGTCGAGGTGGCCTCTGTAGATGAAGAGGGAGCGCGAGACCATGTCAAACGGAGTCTAGGGATCGAGGGGAGTCGGAACCTAAAAGGATAAGGCTCGGGACGGCTCACGGGCGTCGGAAACTTGTGATGAACTGCAGCTTCTGAGGCGAGATTGGAACGTCGAGTGCGTCGTCTAGAGGTGGTTTTGGCGAGGGATTTTTGACTGAATCGGTCGAGGAGAGTCGTGACTATTTATAAGACATCTTCCTTGGTCGTGAGTTTGGCTGGAGTTAGGATTTCCAAGAATTTGAAACGAAGAGGTGTCAGGAGTAATGTACGCGTATGTTTCTGTTGTTTGGTGAGGAGGAAGAAGAAAAGGTGGGGTCCAAGCGTCAGGGGAGAGAGAGTCAACGAGGAAGAGGAAGAGCGAGCGTGCGAGGGAAACCTGCCTGGGGCGCTGGCCTCGTTATTCTTTTTTTTATCACGTGGGGCTGGGCGCTAAGCGAGCGCTGGGGCCTCGCTCGGTTCGCTGGCCTCGCTGGCTGGGCTTGGCTGGTGCTAGCTGGGTCGGCTGTTTTTTTAAATCATTTTTTATAGCAGCATTAAAACACCAAAAGACAAATAAAAATAAGTCTAAGAATTCCCAGAAAATTCACATAGTTATATGGTCTTATATATGACCTAGTGAACTTTTATCTGGCCTAAAATGCAAGTTTTCAAAAATAAACTTTTTGATGTGCTAATAAAATAAATTGCAAATAAAACTCAACAAATATATTTTGGTTCCAAATTCAATTTCCAATATTTTTTTTGTGTTTTTGAAGAAGTCATTTTATCTTCTCTTATTATTTTATTTTTGATATAATGGAAATGAATTTTTGGTGAAATCAAATTTGATCCATATCCCAACTTTGAAATTCTCAAAAATGGTTTTAGGGAAACTTCCAACTCTCTCTTTTGGTCTTTGAGTTGCTCAAAGTTCCTTGGATCAAAAATCAAATAAAATAAATTGGGGAAAATGCATAAATCATGGATGCATATGAATGATCTATTTATAAACATCCAAATTGAAAATTGGGATGTTACATCCACTGATAGAAATCGATAGTTTCATCAAAACAAGCAAACTATGCATCAAAAACAGAATTTGTCTTAAACAGAGCGGTCTGTAGTAATCTGAACATTCACCATACTTCTGGTACCCCAAAAATTCTGCCAAAATTAGGAAAAATAAACAATTTGTATAGAAAGACAGTGCAAAAAGTTTCAGAACCGTTTGACGTTCCAGTAAAAAAATGTAAAATCGCGCATTACAGCCAAAGCTTCTGTCGTGCACCGCACAAACCAACAAGCATTGTAAACATCCTAAAGGCAGACCTTGGCACATTATTTTTATTATATACTGAAATTTTACAAGGGGATAATTATTTTTGTTGAAAAGTTTCTATAATCAAGATTCACAAAGTTTTCGTGAGCATGAACAAAGTTCAAGGCTAGCTCCCACTTTAACAATGCTCGTCTTTCTCACTTTCGCTTTTCTTTTTGAAAAAGTTTTGGGGTCCCCTCTTTATTTTTTTTTGTTTTTGAACTTTATGAAAGCACACAACAGAAATAAATGAATCTCTAAAACTTCTGGATTGTCTCCCACGCAGCGCTTTCTTTAAAGCCATTAAGCTAGGCACATAATGCTCAAGTCATGGATCCACCCGAATCCCAAGGTATATCAAAGCCAATTTTAATTAACAATGATTTTTGATTTAGTAGTGAGCACAAAGTAACATATATCATGCAACAACGAAGTCTAACTCTCTTCCTATGCATCGACATGTCATAAAAGAACAATTCATGCACGCCAAGTAAAGGCCAATGCATAGTATAAGCAGTTTCTTGCAATTCTATCGTGTTGGAAACATAAAGAGGCGGAGATGTAGTTCCTCTCTCATAATAACTGCAAGTTGTAGCAGCAAGCATATGCATATTATATCTATGAAAATCATCATGTGCAACAGTAAAATGCAACCCATCAATACAATCCTTAATAAGGGCAAACTTCTCCGATATAGTGTAGTCGGGAGAATTCAAAAAGATAATAGGACTATCATGCGTGGGTGCAATAGCAACAATTTCATGTTTAACATAAGGAACTATAGCAACTTCATCTCCATAAGCATCATTCATATTGGCATCATGGCCACAAGCATAGCAAGCATCATCAAAAAGGGTATTTCAAGAGAATCAACGGGGTCATAACAATCATCATAGCAATCATCCTTTGGTAAGCACGAAGGGAAATTAAACAATGTATGAGTTGAAGAGTTACTCTCATTATAAGGTGGGCACGGGTGATCAATCTGCTCTTCCTCCTTTTGTTCTTCGCTCTCCTCTTCATCTTTTTCATCCAATGAGCTCATAGTTTCATCAATTTCTTCTTCCATAGATTCCTGTAAAATATTAGTCTCTTCTTGGACAACGGAGGAGTCCTCAATATATGGTTTAACATAGGCATTAGAAGCATAATTATCATAAAAATATTTGAGTATGGCAAAAAATTCAGATTTGTAAAGAGTAGCATCATACTTTCCAATCAAAGAAGCAATTTCATAAACACCCTTAAAAGCAACAAATTCTTCAATTTGTTGAACATCGTAGTAATTATAAACACCCTAAGCATATGAAGATACGATTCCATTATCACTAAACTCACATTGGTAGGAAAGGTGTTTCTTAGGGTCTTCAGAACAACAAGTAAAATCATATATTTCACATAAATTCCAAGCATAGCATTGCAAACGATGAATTTGATCCAGTAGAAATTTCCCTTTTTCAGATATGCGATGTCGCACATAACAAGCATGCTCATCTAAAGATTTGCCCTCAACTAAGCTAGTTGGGGTTTCAGCACGAGCACATAGGGATCAAAGATGATCCAAGTAAAAAGCTTCAGTAGTGCGATGGATTTTGAGTGGTTCTTCTACCATTGGTGTAGTAGGTACAACTAATTTTTTTGGTATTTTGTGTTTCCTACCCATAACTAAAGATAGAAAACAACTAAGAACAACAAATAAAAATTACTTAGTGATAAAGCAAACAAGCACACACGAGAATATTCACCCCATGCTATGACTCCCCGGCAACGGCGCCAGAAAAAGGTCTTGATAACCCACAAGTATAGGGGATCAATTGTAGCCTCTTTTGATAAGTAAGAGTGTCGAACCAAACGAGGAGCTAAAGGTAGAACAAATATGCCCTCAAGTTCTACCGACCATCGATACAACTCTACGCACGCTTAGCGTTCGCTTTACCTAGAACAAGTATGAAACAGTACTCCGTAGGTGTTGTAGGCTAGGTTTGCAAGAATATAAGGAGCACGTAAATAAAAACTAGGGGTTGTTTAGATAAAGAAGCAATAAAGTTAGTATAGCGAGTGTGGAAAAGTGGTGGTAGGAATTGCGGAATTGTCCCTGAGCAATTGACTATTTTACTAGACCGATAGCAAGTTTTATGTGGGAGAGGCCACTCCTAGCATGTCATCCCTAACTTGGAATTCTATGCACTTATGATTGGAACTATTAGCAAGCATACGCAACTACTAACGTTCATTAAGGTAAAACCCAACCATAGCATTAAGATATATTGGTCGCCCTTCAATCCTGTATGCATCAATTTCTATTCTAGGTTGAAGCTTCTGTCGCTCTTGCCCTCCAATACATAGTCCTATCAACATACAGCTAACCCTATGGTGTGATCCACGCGCGCGCTCATATGATGGGCACCAAAGGACAACAACATAACCACAAGCAAATTAAACCAATCATAGCAATTCACCAATTACCGATAGGACAACGAAAATCTACTCAGACATCATAGGTTGGCAATACATCATTGGATAATAATATGAAGCATAAAGCACCATGTTCAAGTAGAGGTTACAGTGGGTAGAGGGAGAGTGGACTGCTGTAGATAGATGGGGGAAGGTGATGTCGATGTTGGTGAAGATGACGGAGGTGTTGGTGTAGATCGCGGTGATGATGATGGCCCCGGCGGCGTTCCGGCGCCACCGGGAGAGAGGGGGAGAGATCCCCCTTCTTCTTCTTCTTCTTCTTCTTCCTTGACCTTCTCCCTAGATGGGAGAAGGGTTTCCCCTCTGGTCCTTGGCTTCCATGGCATGGGAGGGGCGAGAGCCCCTCCGGGATTGGATCTATCTCTCTGTCTCTCTCTGTTTCTGTGTTCCAGATTCTGCCCTTTCACCGTTTCTTATATTCCGGGAGATCCGTAACTTCTATTGGATTGAAACTTTGAACATGATTTTTCCCGGATATCAGCTTTCTTGCGGCAAAAGAAGGGCAACAACCACCTTACGGGGTGTCCATGAGGGTCAGGGGGCGCCCCCCTGCCTCGTGGGCCCCTCGAGCATTGTCTCGCGTTGATTCCACTTCCCAAAATTCATAAATATTCCAAAAATAATCTCCATCAGTTTTTATCCCGTTTGGCTCCGTTTGATATGGATTTTCTGCAAAACAAAAAACATGCAAGAAACAGGAACTGGCACTGGGCACTTGATCAATATGTTAGTCCCAAAAATAGTATAAAAAGTTGCCAAAAGTATATGAAAGTTGTATAATATTGGCATGGAACAATCAAAAATTATAGATACGACGGAGACGTATCAGGAACCAATATGAGCATCCAGGTTCCACTATTGGTTATTGACCGGAGAGGTGTCTCGGTCATGTCTACATAGTTCTCAACCCCATAGGGTCCGCACGCTTAACGTTCTATGACGATATGTATTATATGAGTTATGTGTTTTGGTGACCGAAGGTTGTTCGGAGTCCCGGATGAGATCACGGACATGACGAGGAGTCTCGAAATGGTCGAGAGGTAAAGAGTGATATATTGGACGATGGTATTTGGACACCGGAATGGTTTCGGAAAGGTTCGGGTATTTTTCGGAGTACCGGGAGGTTACCGGAACCCCCCGGGGAATTGTTGGGCCTACATGGGCCATAGGGGAGAGGGGAGGCAGCCCACAAGGGGTGGCCGCGCCTCCCTCACATGGGGAGTCCGAATTGGACTAGGGGAGGGGACACGCCCCCCTTTCCTTCTCCTCTTCCCTCTCCCTTCCCCTTTTCCCCCTCCATGAGATGGAAAAGGGGGGGGCGAATCCTACTAGGACTGGGAGTCCTAGTAGGGCTCCCCCTCCTTGGCGCGCCCCTTGTGGCCGGCCTCCTTCCCTCCTCCTTTATATACGGGGGCAGGGGGCACCCCAAAGCACAACAATTTAGCCGTGTGCGGTGCCCCCCTCCAGCGTTTACTCCTCCGGTCATATTGTCGCGATGCTTAGGTGAAGCCCTGCGCGGATCACATCACCAACACCATCATCATGTTGTCGTGCTGATGGAACTCATCAACTCCTTTGTGCCTCTACTGGGTCAAGAGTTCGAGGGACGTCATCGAGCTGAACGTGTGCAGAACTCAGAGGTGTTGTACGTTCGGTACTTGATCGGTTGATTAGAGAAGATGTTCGACTACATCAACCGCGTTAATTTAATGCTTCCACTTTCAGACTACGAGGGTACATGGACACACTCTCCCCTTCTCGTTGCTATGCATCATCTAGATAGATCTTGCGTGAGCGTAGGAATTTTTTTGAAATTGCATGCTACGTTTACCAACAGGTTTTGCGGCGGAAATGCCGAGTGGGACCCCTTCATGACATTCATGAAGGGTATTGCCAAACATTCAACAGAGAATCTCATATCCTTATTAACGTTTTATCTTCTATACATACCAAGGTTCATCCATATCCCCGAGAACTAAGGGAACTACACACACACCGCGGTATGCATCACCGTCGAGATCCATCGGTGGCTCCCAGACCACCTCCACCCCGTGCTAGTCGGTGACGCCGTCGCAACCCGCATGGACATCATCTTCGCCGCTTTAGGCCACGTCTCTATCGCCGCTCGTCTCGTCTCCTCCGTGGCCCGCATCGACACCGAAAATCGGCAGCTTACCTCTCGTCAAAAGGAGAGAGAAGATGAGTGAATGGATAAGGTAGAACCAGTGCAACGCTCGCGTTTGCGCTTGACCACGCGGGAGTGAACGCTTTGTTGCATCTGATGGGTCAATGGGATCGCGCGTCAAGATTGACGAAGTGCATCCAACAGTTGCTAGGATGTTCGTGTTGAGAAAAGAAAGCTGACAGTTCTGATAATTATGTAGACCTGGTCCACTGAATGTGGCACATGACCTGGCTAGATGGCCCGGCACGGCCCAACCTGGCCTAAACGGGCCAGACACGGCGCAACCCACCCAGGCACGCCTAATACGCAGGTCGTGTCGGGCAGGCACTCGCGCCACACTCATTGGCCCAAGCACATCACAACAAGAAAACGGGTCAGCCCATCGGCACGTCTAGCCCACCAGCCCGCTTGATTTTGGGCAGTTTTGGGCCTAGCTGTTTTGAGGGGCTAATATATATTGAAAAAAAATCTAAAATAAATAAAAAGTAAGCGACGGTGTTGTGCCGGCATTTGTGCCCAGCCTCGTGGCCCAGGCATGGCCCTAGGTGGGCCACATGCCGGCATGACCTGATTATAACGTGCCGGGCCAGGCTAGCCACGTGACGGGCACGCGGGTTATTGGGCCAGCGCCGGCCCATTTGGCCACATTTGGGCATAGCTCACTCGTATAGACCGCGTCCACCTATGGTGTCACTCAGGTCTCACAGGCCATCAGCGTCCAAACGGTGAAAGAAGCCCAAAGAGGGCAACGACGAGGGTTTTAGAGCCCATCCACACCAGCCATGGCGACGGCGGCTGGCGGCGCGCGGCGAGCCCTCGCGGGGCTGCGCTCCGCTTCCCCATCTACTCTGTCCAGAACGTTTTCCAGGCCGGCAGTTGCCCAGTCCCCGGAGCTGGCGGCCTCCGCTCTGCCGCGCGCTCCGCGCCGGCGCCTCGCGATCTCGAGGTAGGTACCTCGGTGTTCTTTTCCTCGGATTGGTCGTACTTGGACAGTATGGTTTGCTCAGATTTGGCGCGGCCTTCGTTGTGCAGGGTGCCGGTGGCGGCGCTGGGCGGCGCGCAGGGGCTGATACCGCTGCACAGCGCGACAGCATCGGCGCTGCTCACCTCCATGCTCGGGCTTAAGCCCGGGTCTTGGGGCTGGCTCTCCGAAGGTAAAATGACTTAATTTGTCTTGTTGGATCTCCTTGACATGGATGAGGCGTGGAAATGTTAAAAGTTCAGAAAACGAACTACAGTCATCTAGTGAATTATGTCAGAATTAGATTTTGTTCTCCCTTCTATTAGGTTTGAAGTTTGATGTATCTTTTAAACATAATAGTGCTTCCTTAGTTTTGAACTTTTTGATATATCTGCATTCCCATGATTGAGATGGTGGCTATTCATGGTCAGGCTGAAATAAGTGCAGTTCAAATATGAACATAGCAATGCCTGAGGTAGAATGGTTGTAGTAGGAAGCGAGTGGCCAGTGTGTGCCTGAGTTTTAATCTAATATCGTTTGGTGTGTCCTTGTTTTGGGGTTAATGGAAGACATTCACTACTTTATCGTTGTTGCTGGCTTGCTTTCGTGACTAGAATAATCAAAGTGGCCCAAATGCATGCCCCTATGTAGTATGTACCTTCAACTGAATTTTATTGTTTACAGAGGGAGTACAAACCTTCAAATTATCTACTCCCTCCGTTCCTAAATATAAGTCTTTTTAGAGATGCTAGTATGGACTACATACGGAGCAAAATGAGTGAATCTGCACTCTAAACTATGTCTATATACATCCGTATGTAGTCCATAGTGAAATCTCTAAAAAGACTTATATTTAGGAGCGGAGGAAGTAATTGTTATGTTCTTTAGTTGAACTCCTTCCTCTTAGCGTATGGCCTATCAATTTTCTGTTTGTAAGTATTTTGTTAACTGCTTTCTCCTTTTGGAAAAATGTTATGTATTCTCTCATTTATGCCTCTTACTTGGTTGATTTCATCTTTTCTTAAATGATCAGGTCAAATAGCTTGATCATCTATTAATGTTCTTTACAATACCAGGACAGGCACATAGTTATAGGGCATATACTGTATAAGAACTGACATCCCGAAAGACGGCAATGGCATGTAGAACCAAAGGTTGAAGCCAAGGTGTATGCAATCCTTATACCAAAATAACCGTTAAGTTGTTATAGACTATCAGTAATGCTGCATCTTGCTTATTTTGGTTCACCTGATCACTTGATGAATTTCTTAACTTACAAAATGGATATGCTACACTGGTAATTAAGCCTGTCATATTATATTGATACTTGATATTGTATGGAGCATCTTGATACTATCTCTGCTGATGAAAGATTCATGAATTTTATGTTGCTTGTACACCTGCCAATGCCTTTCACTAAAAGCCATCCATTACCACTGTACCTTGGTAGTTGGCCTTCTGTAATGTGATAGTGGTACTTCCACACGTTCTCTTTGTTTTTTTTGTAGTGTTCTTGTTCTGATCCTTTTATTTTCCCTCTCATTTGCAACTTCAGGTTTTGCAACGCCTCTATAACAAGAATGGTGCTCCAGTCACCATACAAGAGTCTTCAGTTTAGCCTTCCCCTGGCAGATTCCAATAACACTAGCTACATGCCTTGTGGACTATACCATTGGATTTTTGCTGATGGAATCTGTAGTCTCACTGCTTAAAACTTATGATGACATGGTGTGCCAGTCATCTTATTGCCCTGTGACGATATTCATGGCAACTTTTAAGTAACCTTGTTTCATGATACCAGTTTTTGTTCGTCTGATGCATTTTATGATTCTTCGCCCTGAATGCATCATGGAATCCTAAACATGCTCAATTCATAACGGCAGTTAGATAGCTCAATGGAAAGTGATGCACCACATCATTTGCATGAATACGGACTCTCTTTCAGCGTACACTGACCGATTTGATTTCCAGTGGATATGCCAGTCACAGTCAGTGCCGAAAGATTGCCTTTATTTCAAATTCATATTTTTGTATTAAGAAATCTACGTCTACTCTGTGCCCACGCGTTTCAGGGTTGAAGATCAATGAAATGTGGGTTACATGCCATAAAAATTTATACCATTGAATTGATATTCAAAAAAAGTTCACAATGATATAAGAGTAAAATGCAAGCGCGGTCCTAATTCTTTCCCAAAAGTGTCGACTGGGTCCTAATTCTTTCAAAATGCACATCTGGGTCCTAAATCTTTCTAAGTTGTTCACCCGAGGTCCTAATTTCGACTGTCCGCCGCTGACCAGCTCGCGTGGCGCTTTGACCGTTGCCACGTCGACTCGAGGGCCCACGCGGGATAACGACCAGCCGTGCATTTTTTCAAAAGAGCCCCCCAACCCTAATCTCTCCACAGCCGTAGTCCTTTCCTCTCCTCTTCCCCACCTCTCTCTGCTCTGGCGAAACAGGGGAGATCGACGGCGGCGGTCCGGTGAGAAGAGGCAGGCGGCCATCGTAGGCGCTTGTCCGGCGGCGGCGACGCTAGGATGGCGCCCGTGCATCGGCGACCTGGAGATCCTCCTCCACGATACGGTCAGTGTGTTGCCCATAACCCTAACCCTCGATCCTCTTTTTCCGTGGATTTCGATTTAGCTCGAATCGATGGTAGTATTTGACTGAATCCCTCGATACCTAGGAGCACAAGAGGAGGTTTTTACCGTAGAAATCAACTATGGTGGATTTTTCTACGGATTTGGCCGATCGAAGACGTATGTCGATGGTAAAGTTGCTCTGTTCGATGGTTGCGAAGTAGATACATGGTCTCCTCTCTGGCTCACTGATTTTATGCAGCAACTGGGATATAGTGACCAATCTAAGCACGTTATTTACTGGTTACTGCCTGGAAAGAATTTAGCCGACGGACTGCGGATTGTGGACTGTGACACTGACACTTTGCACATGACAGCAGTTGTTCCAAAATTCCAGTTGTTTCAGTTGTTTGTTGATCACAAAGATATGGCCTTTGACAATGTAATGGATGATATTCATGTTAGTGGTACACCTGAGCTACCTCTTGTACTAAGCCCTAAATCTCATGGGTTTAGCAGTGGAATAAGAGGAAGTCCCAGGTTTAAGGTGAAAGCTCACAAAGGCAGACTGAACCAACGATTGTATCTTTCCCATTGCAATTGCCATAGTAGAAGTGGAAGATACTGTCACATGGAAGTGGTTTTTGAACACATTGAAGGAGGATCTGAACATACAAAACACAGCACCATGGACATAGATGAGTGATAGGCAGAAGGTAGTAAGAACATTGTAGCATTTCATACTGTAGCATTTCATACTGTAGCATTTCATATTATCATACTGTAGCATTTCATTTGTTTGTTCTACAATGTATGTAGGGCTTGATCAATGCTGTCAATGCAATGTTTCCTGATGCACAACATAGATTTTGTGTGAGGCATCTGCATCAAAACTTTGCAAAAAACTGGAAAGGTGATGTATTCAAGAATAAATTGTGGCAAATTGCAAGAGCTACACATGAGGCAGACTGGAAGAAGTACATGCAAGAGATGAAAGAGTTGGACCAGGGGGCCTATGAGTACTTGGATGCAATTGACCCAAGGCAGTGGTGCAAGGCCTATTTCCATGAACTCCCAAAGTGTGATTTGCTTCTTAACAACAGCTGTGAAGTGTTCAACAAGTAAGTTGTCAGTACTGTAGCATTTCAGCTGTGAAGTGATTTCATATTGTCAGTACTGTAGCATTATCTAACTGTAGTTATTTCATAGGTATATACTTGATGCCAGAGAAATGCCTATAGTTACTTGTCTTAAGAAGATCAAGGACCAATTAATGACTAGGTTTTATAGCAAGAATCTGGAATCTGAGGAGATGTGTGGTCAAATTTGTCCAAAAGTTAGAAAAAAACTGGACAAAAATATTAACATGTCCAACAACTGCACTGCATTACCAGTTGGACAACACATATTTCATGTTAAAGGCATGGTTGGGGAGTATGATGTGAACATACAGAAGGAGGAGTGTTCTTGTAGGGCATGGCAGCTCTCTGGAATTCCATGTAGACATGGAGTTGCATGTTTAAGACATGAAAGAATTAAACCAGAGGATGTTGTCAACAAGTGCTACAGCATAGATGCTTTCAGAGCTGCTTATGGCAAGATCATAATGCCATGTAGTGATCCTAGAGTGTGGCCTAAAACTAATGGGCCTCAAATGCTGCCACCACACTATGAGAAGAAAGTTGGTAGGCCTGGAAAGAAGAGAAAGAAGAACCCACTAGAGGAGGACAATGGAACTAGGATGAGCAGACATGGCATTATTGGACACTGCAGTGTGTGCAATCAACCAGGACACAACAAAAGAAAGTGCCCTGAACTAGGTAGAGGACAACCAATAGCAGCACATGAGGCAGGAGCAGAACAATATCCAACAGCAGAACAATATCCAGCAGCAGAAGAGGAAGCAGCAGAACATGTGCAAACAACAGAACGTGTGCCAATTCAGGTTGTGCTTCCAGAAACACAACAAAGAACTAAACTACCAGTCAAGAGAAGGCCCAGTTGCAAGGTGCATTTCCCTTAAATGTTTCCCTTAAATGCCGTTGAAAACTAAAATTGCAATAGTCAACAACATTTCTTATTTTTTTTGCAGAAAAAGGCATGTCCACAAGTGGGCAGAAGTACATCTAATATGATATCTTCTTCTATGAATTATGATCTTGCTTCATCTACTATGATTGAGATTTTACAGGACCAAGTGAGAGCTTTTTATTTAAATGCAATGTTAATAAATGCAATGTCATCTGTTCTTCCAGAAATTCACCTACATTACTAAATACATGTTTGGTTGGTTTGTAGGCTATAGCTACTCAACAATCTCAAACAGCAGTGCCAGCTCCTCTACCAGAAAGCCAGTTCATTGCAAACTGCAGAGATGCCCTGCCAGCTCCAAGAAGCCACACTACTGCTACACTAGGTTTGAAGAGAAGGAAGAAAGTGAAAAAAACTAAGGAGAACAAAGCCCCAACAACTCAGAAGTGAAGAGCTACAAAGATGTTATGGAAAGAAGCAGTGTAGGATGTTTTTCTTTTGCTTAGGAAACAAGGTGGTTTGTAATGAAACCTCATGCTAAGATGTGGCTTTGGGTTTCACACAAACCATGGAAATGTAATACTTTTGTTGCACAACTTCAAGACCTTGTAATGTTGGGTCCATCTATCTATCTTTCAGACTGCTTTGAAGTTCAGTTAGTAAAAGAATGGCCTTGCATATTACTGTTTATTTGTGTTGTCAATGCTAGTAAAAAAATGGTGCCAAAGTACAGAAAAACAACCAAAATGCTGCCAAATTTTAGTTCAATTTCATTGCAACAGTAAATCATCAACATCTGGATACACCAACAAGCATTGATCACTGGATACATCATACTAACACATCACTTCTTAAATCCTACATACACCACAACTACAATCAGTACAACAAGTGCACTGAGAATACTCCTACAGAGAAAAATGAGCTCATTCATCTTCTGCATTGCTTCTGCATATGCCACAGTCTCGACAGTGCTATGCATTGCTCCTGCACAAGCATCTTGCACCTCTGTTTCTTCACTTGCAATGACACCAGCCGAATCTAAACTGCTCAATCCACGGCTGACATACCCAGCTCTCACCAAAAAATCAAAATAGTTGTCTGGTCCATCTTACCAATAGTAATGTTGGCAAGGATTTGGTTGAATCTGATAGAAATTGAGCAAAAAAAATTCAGTCAAAAAGAAACACAGAAACATCAAATCGATTGGGCACTTGTAAAAGATCTTACATGGTGATTGGGGCACTTGTAGAAAATCCTGCCAGGATTTGCCTTCGATTTTGACACAAGACGAATTGTAGATCGAATGCGGCAGCTAGGGCATGGTACCAACGGCAGCATACCCGCGGCAGCCGGCGATGAGATGGGCGGCGAGAAAAGGGCTAACGCCGGAGGTGGAGCAGGCGCTTGGGCAGCCTTCTTCCCGCGGTGCTTCACGGCAGACGAGCTAGCGGCGGCGAACATGGCGGCGACGGCGCGGCGCCAGAGAGAGGGAGAGAGCAAGCAGAAGACCTAGGGACCGGGGAATGAAGAGAGGACAAACTCCAGGGGCCAAACTGCTTAAATTACCAACCTCCAACCGCGGGAACTATCCCGCGTGGGCCCTCGAGTCGACGTGGCAGCGGTCAAAGCGCCACGCGAGCTGGTCAGCGGCGGACAGTCGAAATTAGGACCTCGGGTGAACAACTTAGAAAGATTTAGGACCCAGATGTGCATTTTGAAAGAATTAGGACCCAGCCGACACTTTTGGGAAAGAATTAGGACCGCGCTTGCATTTTACTCATGATATAATTGTCTACATCACATGGCTCATATGTTTAGTCTAACTGATGGTGAATTAAATCTTGAAATACTGCAAAGCCAGGGGGAATTTACTCTTACACTTATAAAAATAGCATTTTTACTTGTGGCAATGTTTACAAGGCTGAGTTTGATTTGTGACACATCTTCGGAAAATAAAACTAATGGACAATTTGAAATTGTGTACAAAAGCTGGAGTATCATAAATTTAAAAGTCCGCTCATGTCCATTCCAAATTAATTAAAATTGTACGTTTGTTCTAAGACAAGTTTTTCTATTTCCATCATAACATTGGTATAAGTCAAAAGGTTAGCTTGCTTATTCGGATTTGTTCTTTTATTATTTCCGTAACTTTTCATGTACTTGATACAAAGTTTTGATTATTAGACTTTTCTTGCGACCAGGTCTTTTTATGCTCTCTTGGAACCGACAACTTACTTCATGCTATTACTAACACTTGACTGAGCCGCACCTGGAAATTGAAACAATCATGCCTGAGACTAGCCAATAGAAGAAAGAGCCACAAGCAAGCCACATCAGCATCCTTTTTCTTCGCTTTCTTCAACAATGCGAATGTACCTCACTCATCATAACTCAAATACAAATTCAAGTTCCAAATTAATATTTCCCCATGTAAGCAAACCTTTTTAAGTTTGCCGAGTCTACAGAAAAATGTACCAAGATTACACTATCAAATATATGTGGTATGGGAATACATTTTATAAAGAATCCACTGAAACAGATATTGATATATTTTTTCTAGAGACTTGGTCAAACTTGAGTTGACTTAAAAAAAGTTATCAGTTACTCCCTCCGTCCCAAAATAAGTGACTCAAATTTATATTATAACTTTATAATATAAAGTTGAGTCACTTGGGAGTATTTCGGAATTAAGAGAGTAATTTTCATGGGCAAGTCAAAGGATCATTTGGTGCATACCAAATACCCCCTCCGTTTCTAAATATAAATCTTTGTAGAGATTCCACTATAGACTACATACGGAGTAAAATGAGTGAATCTACCTCTAAAATGCATCTATATACATCCGTATGTGATTTATAGTGGAATCTCTACAAAGACTTATACTCTCTCCGCCGAAAATGCTTGTCCCTCAAATGGTTGTATCTAGCACCAAGTTAGTGCTAGATATATCCATTTGAGGGACAAGCATGGGACAAACTTTTTCGGGCGGAGGGAGTATATGATACATGTGTCTGCTTTGCTGTATCGTTATATCTTTGGAACTTTGTCCGCAGAACAACATATACACTGGGCCACATAGGAATGTCACGAATATTGTGACCTTGGCTGTATCATCGCACCTACAGCCAATATGCAGCCAGACGGTGTTCTCATGCAAAACTGCACCATGATCTTTGCATTGTTTGACTTCATTCACTCGTCGTTGCATTCAAACGATCACGATTGTGTCCTTGCCCTTATCTTCTTCATCTTCCGAGTCATCATCGGCATCCGACACTAAATTTCTATCACTAGGTGGAGCGTTCTGAAATATATCTAACAGCAGATCTCGTATTCGCTTCCGCAGCCCCGAAGCTTGTACAGGGCTGAACCACTTGCGTCCAAACTAAAAACCAGCAAGAGCAGAAAAGTCAAGACTCCTGATATTTATACTGAATACAAATAATGAAGCAGTTTAATTTACACCTTGCAAGGCCGCACTCCTGTCAAATCATCTGGTGCCTCTTGAATAAACTTATCGATGTAGTAAAGCATAAAGACACCGCAGTCAAAGTCATTTTGCTGCTGGGGCACCTGGCAAGTGGAAATGAAAGGTAGCTTTAGAAAACTGGCACAAAAAAGCACAGTGAAGGAATAGGTACTGTAAAGCCAGCAAGTTCATTGTAATTCAATTCACGACGCTCATAAGTTCATATTCTCAAGTAATCAGCTCCTTGAGAACATCATTAAAAACACTATGGTTCTTACCTCAATTTTTTCCTTATGTATATTTCTTGAAAGATGTCTCCATATTGTGCCTGAAAAAGGAATATCATAAGAAGAATCCTTCTGTAGATGGCGCCATTCTTTTATGAGGTAGCTGTGAAAGCATGGGCAAGACATTAAAATTAGGAATCTTTAGAATGGCAGGTTTCCCTATAAGGAGGTACACAGCACTACAGCACCCTCCAGTCCTGAATAAATAATATGGATTGTTGTAAATGGTTGGGATCAAGACCATTTTCTCACATAGTATCATGAAATATACCTCTCAATCACGCCAAAAACCTTGTCACTGGAATGTAGTCCTAGAGAGTCCAAGTGAAACACCCTTGGCCCGGATTCTATCTCTTTTGCGGGCATGAAGATAATGACCAAGCTCCAATGCACCCTAATTTACAGAACATAAGATAATCACCATCTTATAAGTACTACCTCCATTCCAAAATATAAGACGTTTTGGTAGGTGCAAATATAAGACGTTTTGGTAGGTACAAATATAAGACGTTTTGGTAGGTACCAAAACGTCTTATATTTTGGAATGGAGGTAGTATATGATAACTAGATACACTAGAATGTTATCCATTGACCAACAAACACACACTCATGTCAAATATCAACCAAACAAGTAATATATGCTTGGGAGTAGCAGATAAGCACATCTGGTTTCATCTTGCAGTATTATCCAGAGAATAAGAAACTTACTGTCCATGAATTGGCAAAAGGAGGTATGGTATCTTAAAAATATCTACACTTCTCCACCATCGCCTTAACTTGCTAAACTGCGAGCCACACTCACCCTAGAACAAATGCACAAAGTCAGTCAGCATTTTAAAACGTTAGCTTCGAGGGGGTGAAGAAGAGGTGATCCCAACATGCAAAAGGTAATAAATAAACAGAGATTTATAAAATGAAAGAGTAATGGAAAGTACAATATTTTCCATAGAAAAACATATATGAACCGGCTTTCTGGAACATATCATGTTGAAAACAAAAAACCCATGCATATTGCAATGTACACATTAAACATTCAAATGACTGCCATGGTTTTATACAATTTCTTGGAACATAAACTGGGAATAAAACTTCGCAATTCGAAAAACTGTCTCAAGAAAAAGTACAAAGTAATATGATTGTTATATTTACATGCACATATCAGCCCCATATTTTACTAACCTTATCAGTAAGGTGATATAATTTAAAAGAAGCTTTGGAAAATCAATAGAACATGGACAAATTAGTATATGAAAAAATAATGTGAATTGAATGACACCAGGGTATTAACTTTGCAATGAGAGAATGCAGTGCACTACAGCAGAAAGTCACAAGTGTTTATGTGTGCATCGTTGTATGGGAACAATGAAGCTTCCACTTCAGGCCAGATCACGCACCACCTAGAACGTAACTTCAACCCATCGATTTGCAAGGACATGTAGTGTTGAACATCATAAATAACTAAATACAACACAATAAGATCAAAGAGCATACCGTCCTGGATAACGCTTCTTCAAGTTTGCTATAGAAATATGTATTGAAGATGTACAAGTCGTCACAAGGCCTGGATTTTTTTAGGTACCTGAAATTGCCATAGTCGGTATGGACAGAAAACATGTATTAAAAATTACTCCCTCAATGTAGTGTCAAAAACGCTCTTATATTATGGGACAGGGGGACTAGAAAGCATATGATCGAATTTTTTATGCTTATTCAGCTAAACCATCCAAACTAGAAAAACAAATACAACACCGACATTCGATCTTGAAGGGAGCACATCACAGTAAATGTGAGATGTTGACACGTCATGAATCATTCAACCGGATACACTTTTGCACTTTTAGTCCTTTATACACATCAAATATGTCTTTCAACCACGCATTCATTAACTAGTCTGTTGGTACTGATAATTCCCTGTAGTACCTCAGTGATAGAGTGAGTACATCACATAACGTACTTTTCTAATTCTACATAACATTTGATAGTCCTTAAGTGGCATCTAAGGTAAGAACTGCATATAATAAGAAAATAAAAAAGGCATCTATAAATAAATGCAGTTCAATCATGCCCATGCAAACTTTCCAACAGCTGCATGTGAGCACTTGGACGTTGAACTTACTAACAGAAGAAAGAGGAAGATAATGTCACAAGCAGAAAAGAGAATATATTACTTACTGGATGTAAAAGTTTATGACAGGTGATTTTAAAAAAACTTCGGGGTCAAGACATTTTATGTCAGAATATGTCAGCTCGACAGTTTCTGGATGAGTCCTGTAGACAGTAGTAGACATTAGTATGGGCGGAGAATCACTCTGTCAATACCTCTAACAATACATGATTCTTACTTCGACGGATAGTAGATCTGTGATTTGTCCCTACAGAAATCCAATTTGATTAATTAAGCATATAAATGGTCATAGTGATGAAATGTTAACAGGCAGAAACATTATAACTTATTGTGTTACCAATTTACCATATATTAACAATCTCGACATCAACTGATTTAGAAGGTTCTGTATCCTCGTCATCCAAGAGTTCTGTATCCTCGTCATCCAAGAGAACTACTTCCTGACAAAGATAAGAGCATGATTGGAATACATATGTACAAATCTTAATTCATGTCAAACATTTGCAGCTAAGATTAATGAAATTAATGATAATGATGAAGTATTCAAGTATCAATGACGATCTTCTCAGTGAATCAAATCCAAACACTGTGAATGATTTGATGACCAATATTTGTATTTGGCAGATCTAGGTTTTAACTCGATAGATCTATTATTTATAGTAGTGGCCTTCTCTACTGTTTATGCTAAAAAAGATTTATTATTCAGAAAACATGTTGGATGAAATAACAGAAACAACCTTTGCATTTGTACTCATAATGTTACACCATGATAAGTACTATAACGCTAGATGCGGATAGCAATCTTAGTTCTGATAATGAATTTCATTTTCATGAGGGAATGGAAAAAACAATACCTCCGGTGAAACAGCTGTCAGCATATTCACCTTCTTTTCATTTCTTCTATTTAACCTCCGGTAATGGTAGGTATGATTCTTGGAATGGTCCCACCTGCACATCAGAATAATTTATCAGAGAAACAAAATGTTACGTGGGGTACCACATACCAACAGGAGCCCAAGCCCTCACCCAAGAGCTGTGGTACACCATGGCTACAAACCCTGGCCTCCCATCCAGCACAACTACAATCTACAGTCACGATCCGGGGTTTATACCACATATAGTGGTTTTAAAGACGGATGTTACTTATAAGAATTATTCAGATGCAACTATGTTCCTCTTATAAATTAGAAAAGATAAGGCAAACTTATTCCCACATGGCGACTCCATCAGGTTAATCCAAATAGCTGGCTATGAGGGCTCCGGAGTCGTATATGCATGTTATAAGACCACTGTTTCATTATTTCACTCCTTCCACCAACAGCTAATGGTGACGTTATGGACTACACGAAGAAGATATAGCATTGAAGATAGATGTGCTTAGCATGCCAATTGCTGCAATGACAGGACATAATCTTTGAAGTCTTTAATGATGATAACAGCCCTCCGGAGACACAAACGAAACAAAGATACCAGTGTCTATGAAATCAGAAAGAAACCAGAATTATTTATATTGAAGTTTATTTATAAATGGAACACAAGATAGTGTAGCTGACAGAGTGGCAATAGAAAGAGAAATAAATCAACAAATGAAGACATGCACAAGCAAAATGACAAGTCATAAATGTTGTACAACAAGAACAAAGTGAAAAGTCTCAGACGCATAAGCAAAACAGACGACAACTAAAGAAGAGATAATATAGCTCATACAACTAATAAAGGTAAAAGAACAGATGAATTGGATCAACAAACAGGAGTGAGTACCTCTTGGTCAAACTCCCAGAAGAGCGATCTTCTGTGCGTAGTTTAGTGGTCATGCCCTTTGGCTCAACAGAGTTATTTTTCTGTTGATCTTCTGTACAGATCTTCATACCTAACTTCCTACCATTTGTATCTAAATGTTTCTTGTCAGCAATATTTTGAGAAACTCTACGCCTTTTTGGTTGATGATTCACTGTGTTCGTTACTCTTTTCCGATCTTCCACTTGGGAAGCACGTTTGCTTGTGTTAAAATGGCCTAGCTCATCAGCGAATGCTGCTTCGCCCTACATATAACCAGGAAAGCTGTCAAAACGTTTGTAAATACTAACCACAATAGTATCGTAACATACAAAACTAGGAGTGAGGACACTAAAATGCATACCTTACCATGGCAATGCCATTTATCAGAAAACCTGCTGCAGTTGATATGGTCACTTTCCTCTGCAAAAGAAATGGCAAAGGTACATTGATGACTGATAAAACATAAGTGGCACCCATCAGACAGTTGAAGGCAGGAAAAAGGAAGGTCTTAGATCGACCAACCACCAAAAGAAAGACCTAATAAATGAATCCTAATGCTTACTGATCAGGTGCATTATGCCATTGAAATATCCAAAAGGGACGTGCATTTTTTATATCAACAAAATATGATTATGCTGGAAACATGGTACCATAGGTGTTTGTTGACCTTGTAAACAGACTGTCTAGAGCCTGAAGCATCTATGCTCCCTCCCTGTAAGGAAACATCCATATCTTGTCGAGCAGTATACAACATAATGAAATCATTTGACCACCACTATCCATTGTAAGAACTTCCTAGAAAGTCCAAATCCAAATTCAGCTATATGCTAGCTAGTAGCTACTTCCTCTTAAGTCTTAACAACATCTAGTATCAGAAACCATGAACGATAACCAAGTCTCGGTACTGTTTATGTATTCTGTTTGAGAGATTGGGATAGCATGTGTTCATTAAAACAAGAATATTGAATTAGCCAATAGTTTAACACCCCCCTCCAATGCCCAAATCACCTTCAAACCATGCCATCTGGCCTTCTTCTACATGGCAGTTATCCCTATGGGTTTCAGGTGGCCATCAGATGGGTACAAGAAAACAAAACAGCATATGTATCTGATATTACTTGAGAGTTTTTTAAGCGCTAGGCGCTGAGAGAGCGTTTTGCCTCCGCTTGTAGTGCAATAACAGCTTAAGCAGCGCCTAGGCGTGCTTAAGCGTTATGTATGGATGTCATATGCACAGGAACAAGGGCACACAAAAAAATCATTTTTCAAAGCATGCAAGGCATGTATAAATGTAAAATAGCAATTATGTTGGGAAAGAAGAGACGAGGAGTAACTCAAGGTTGGGGAAGAGAAGCCACCAGGCTCCAGCCTAGACGAGGAGGAGTCCGTGATCGGGGGAGAGGGGGAAGGACTGGTGGCAAGGTCGGGGAAGGGGAGCTCAAGGTCCAGCGGCACTAGGTTGGGGAAGATGGGTGGTGAGGTCGGGGAAGAAAGCCCCAGATCTGGCGGCGCAATGTCGCCTTGCTCTCCTCTGTTTGTCTCACTCGGTTCTCCTTCATCTAACCCTAGGCGTCCGAGCGCTTTTTTCAGCTTACCCCAAAAGCGAAGCGGTAGGCCTCCACTCAGAGCTTAAGCGCGCCTAGGCGTACACTCAACTTTTTCCCCTGATATTCTACCGACGTGCATTGCATAAACAACTAAACAGAAATAATAAAGCTTACTGAAGGTGTAGGGATCATCCCCACTGGGTGTCTGCGCTGACTGTCTCCAACCCGTGTCAACCTACAATAATTAATGAAAACCACAAAGTAAGGGCATGGACGAAATATGCTGACAAATCATTCAATAAAAGTATGCTCACAAATAGGAATATATTAGGACGGCCCAATAATACCGCCATAGAACATAGCAAAAGTAAATTGCTCAGAAATATTATTAAATTCCTTGTTAGTTGCCCTGATTGTGAAGACACAATATCTCATCCACATGCCCATAACACCAAAGAAGTGATGTTTCGAACACATTCAAGATAAAAATGATACATCGTGGAACAGAAGACGTTTGGCACAGTGAACTGAGCACTAGCTCAGTGGTAGGGGCACTGTCAAGCGTTCCAAGCCAGCCGGGTTCGATCCCGCACAGGGAGCTAATATTTCAACCGAGATTCTCGCTTCTATAATCAAAGGCCGAGGGGTCCTTCCCCCTATGGTCCCATTTTTCTTTCCATCAAAAACAATGTTTGGCAGAAGCTGCTTATGTGCCAACTTAATTGCACAAGTCTGCAACGATGGGTTAGATCTTCCAGCATCCCACTTTCACAAACAAGAAAACATATACTTTCCTTAACTGAATACAAAAGGGAAGAGCACAAATCTGCAGTTAATCAAGAGAATGAGGCTATTGAAAGTGGGGCATCAAGTAGTAAACTACAAACCCAAATTTGACTACTTCTATGAAATTATCAATCCTAATATCACTCATCACACTGAATACATAGCTATCTCTGACAAGAAATTACTTGACTGACAATAGGCACCTGAATCGCTACCTAACATTATAAATCGGACATCAGAAATCACCCAAAGCTAAACTACTAGCCAGCATTTAGAATTTAATTACTGAAACAAAACAAACTTCCTGTCACGAAGAGATAGAATGCAGATCAGCTGATAAAACACCCCCTTTGGTCACCCGCGATTCCACCTTTGCAACATAACCACCGATAATCCTCACATACACGAATTCAGATTGGGGCAAAAGCACGCAGTTTGGAGAAAATCCCCGTGAAACGATTATGCAGAGCCCACATTATACTCACCTTCCTCGGCCCGGCAGCGCGGCGGCGATCAAGCTCTTTCTTCATCCTGCATAGGAACTTACGCATCTTCTCGCCGCCGTCAGGTACGGATAGGGTCCGATTACCGCTCCAGTGCTTGATCCTTTCCTCCAGTTTTTCATCAGTGAATCTCTTGAACTCATCCGGATCCCCCTCACCACCGTCGGAAGCGCCATCGCTCGCCGCAGGGGGCTGCGGCGTCACACGCGGAGAGGAGGAGGCGATGATCTCGACCTCCGCCGGCGGGGAGTCGAGGGGCATTTGCGCCCGGTCGATGATTATCGGGCCGTTCGGCATGATTGGTGCCGCCGGACGGCGGCGGGCGGGCGGGCGGCGGAAAACGGGCGGAGGAGGGTTTTATTCCATACGAGAGGGAGAGTGCGGTGCGGCGGGTGCAGGAAAGGAGGAGACGAAGAGGAAAACGAGATTTCGAAAAGTCGGAGAAATCCCGAGAAAAAACCTCCGACTGATATGCTGCCGCTTCAATCCCCCCCTCAAAAACGCAGTAATGCGTCCACCTGCCTGGCGTGGCGCCTGTCCAATTTATGCGCACCTTCTTGCCTCTGTCCACTCAACGTGGCCTACGCAACTACTAAGGCCTCCTTTGATTTGATTTGATTTGATTTGATTTGATTTGATTTGGAGGAATTTTATAGGGTGGGATTCATATATAGAAAAGAAAATCCGTTAGGGCATTTCTAGCCTATCACCAGAATTTAGGGTAAACCACTGAGTATTCCTCTTTCTCAAAATAGATTTTCGCCCAGCTTTATAAATAAAGAAATCATCCATACAACCAACATTCAAACGTCATAGCAAATACGGCTGGGCAAACAACACAATCACGCCCAAAAAAGCAAAAGAGAAATAATAAGAAGAAAAAAACATCGAGTGACGGCCAACAGGGGCCCTACGAAGAGGATAGCAGGCCCTACGAAGAGGTTAGGCGACACGCGGTAGTCAGAAGCGCATCCAGCATGAGCCCGAGCCGATCACGGTCGCGCTGCCTAGAGGATGGGTGCCAGTGCTACAAAAAAGTAAGGAGTTTGAAGGAGTCAGAGGCTTGCCACAGAAAGATCCGCTCAATCGCCATTTTATTACGTGTCATCCACGACGTCCAGGACATCGCTGCAAAGATTAGCCAGAATAAGCGGCGAGGCCGCTCATGCTGTGTAGCTCTGTCTTGAAGAAACTCCTCAAAGTCCAGGGCCTCCCAGTCGGACCCCAGAGCCTCGCGGGCGAAAGTCCAGAGGACCCATGCTGCCGTGCACGAGAATAGGATGCGAGTCCCGGTTTCCAAGACCGCACAAAAGGGGCACAAGCCATCAGCCGGGCCATGCCGCTTAAGCACCTCGGTCCCTGAGGGAATGCGGTCTTGCAGTAGTTGCCACATAAAAATCTTAATCTTCATGGGTAGTGGTGCCTTCCACATAGGGGAAAGCAAGGGGATGATTGGTGACCGGCATAGTGCCTGGTAAGCCAAGCTCACCGAGAACTCACCTGAAGGAGTGAGTCTCCAAGAAACGGTGTCTGGATAATCCAGCAACACCAGCGGGAGGGTAGCCCGCAATCTAGCCCACCCCTCAGTTTCTGCCTGCCCAAATGTGCGAAGGGACGGGATGTTCCACTGCCCATCATGGAATGCCATGGAGACCAAGAGCGTCGGGTCCGCGCAGATAGTGAAGAGACCAAGGAAGCTCACCCTAAATGGCTTGCCGCGCACCCAAGGATCCAGCCAGAATTGGGTTCCTTCCCCATTTCCTCTAGTGAAGGAGACCCCTAGACGAATATCCTCCTTGATCCGTTGGATGGATCTCCAAGACTGGGAACCCCCTGAGCGAGAACAAGCTAGGAGAGGCTCACCCCTTAGGTTGTTTGCATGAAGCAGTAGCAGCTACAAGCCGCCCTCGCCTCTCAAGATCCGCCACACCCATTGCAGCATGATGGGGACGCTCATGCATCGGGAGGCCATAATACCTAGTCCCCCTGATCCTTGGGCAAACATATGTCCACCCATTTGACCATATGATACTTCAGGCGGCCATTCGCGGCCTGCCAGAAAAACCTAGCGAGATCCTTATCGAAGGATCTATGGACACTAGTAGAAATCAGACCTTTCGTCCGCCCCATTAGTCCCGGTCCGGTTTTGGCCCGGGACTAATGTGACCATTAGTCCCGGTTCCAATGGCTAGGAGAGAACGGGGGTACGGGCATCATTATTCCCGGTTCATTTTTGACCTATAGTCCCGGTTTGTGATACAAACCGAGACTGAAGGGGTGGTGGCAGGCTGGCGTCAGGCCGAGGCCCCCACGAGTCCCTTTAGTCCCAGTTTGTATCACAAACCGGGACTAGTGGCAGACCTCTAGTCCCGGTTTGTATAACCAACCGTGACTAAAGATGTCCCTATATAAACCCTTCATCCAGCCCGAGCCCATTTCTTTGTTTTCTCCTTTCCCCTATCTGTTCTTCCCCTTAGCTCGAGCTCATCCTCAATTTTTTGCCAAGATTTGTCAAGATTTGAGGCACCCCATCTCTCCAAGTGTTCACAAAGGTTAGCAACTTTGTCCTTTCATCTCTCATTGCTAGATTAGTTCGTGCAATGCTCTATAAGTATAGTGATTTGTGGGTTTTAGTTTGGGAGCAATTATGTGGGAGTTTATTTGATTTATATGCAATTTGAGCTCAAATTAACTTCTTGGTTTGCATATGTGTAGGTGTGGTTTACTTAGTGCCTTCCCATCTCCATCATAACCACCGTCGATCGCCCGCGCCATCCTGTCGCCGGCACCACCTTGGTAAGCCTCTTGTTCTTACCATTTTTATAAAAAAATCTTATTTGTATGGTTTAGATAGTTACTTGTGCAATTTTCTTACTTGTATGATTGTTTGTTATACATGGTGCCATGGTCTTGATATCTGTCCCCGTTGGCCCTCGTTTGGTTTATGATTCGGATGTGGTATATTCTTTTTATAACTATTTGTTGCAATTTGCATTTATGACAATTATGCCCATCAAGTTGACATAGACATTTTTATCTAGGAGGTATGTGAACCGAGAATTGCAACCGACCTCTTATCGAGAAGTTAAATTTAGTTGAAAAAGAAAACGAGCATTTGAAAGAAGAATTGAACAAAATTGAAGAAGAGAAGATGAAATTGGAGTTGTATGTTGCCGATGTCGTCGATGATCACAAGATCAAGATGGATGCAATGCGCTTGAAGATTAGAAAGAATAGAAAATATGTCGTTAATAAAGAGGCTTGGTATCACTATGCTATTGGATCAATTGTTACCTTAGTTGTGATCTTGATCGCATTTGTTGTTGCATTTAAATGCTTTAGCTCGAGAGTTTGTATGTTGTTTTATGAGAATAAATGTGTGTGAACTTTATGTATGAACTTGTATTAATTTGGTCTTTTCTGTGTTGTGTAATGAAGATGAGCCGGCAATGGATGTACGATGACTGACACTCTCCCCAGTTCATTGATGGTGTGCATAGTTTTTTGCGTGCGACTGAGGCAAACAAGCGGGGTGATGGTTTTATGTGTTGTCCATGTGCTGTCTGTAAGAATGATAACAATTACTCTAGCTCAAGGGTCATTCACGTCCACCTGTTTATGTCCAGTTTCTTGTCCGGTTATAACTGTTGGACCAAGCACGGAGAAAGAGGGGTTCTAATGGAAGAGAATGAAGAATAAGAGGATGATGACAGCTATCCAGGGTTCCCTGAATATGATGGTACTACAATGGGGGAAGAAGCTGAAGAAGAGGCATCAGATGAGCCCGCTGATGATCTTGGTCGGGCCATTGCTGATGCAAAGAGAAACTACGCAAGTGAAAAGGAGAAGTTGAAGTTGCAGCGCATGTTAGAGGATCACAAGAAATTGTTGTACCCAAATTGCGAAGATGAGAAGAAAAAGCTCGGTACCACACTGGAATTGCTACAATGGAAGGTAGAGAATGGTGTATCTAACAAGGGATTTGAAAAGTTGCTTAAGATGTTAAAGAAGATGCTTCCAAAGGACAACGAATTGCCCGACAGTACGTACGAAGCAAAGAAGGTTGTCTGCCCTCTAGGATTATAGGTGCGGAAGATACATGCATGCCCTAATGACTGCATCCTCTACCGCGGTGAGGAGTACGAGAATTTGAATGCATGCCCGATATGCGGTGCATTGCACTATAAGATCAGCCGTGATGACCCTGGTGATGTTGAGGGCAGGCGCCCTAGGAAGAGGATTCCTGCCAAGGTGATGTGGTATGCTCCTATAATACCACGGTTGAAACGTTTGTTCCAAAACAAAGAGCATGTCAAGTTGATGCGATGGCATAAAGAAGACCGAAAGAAAGACGAGAAGTTGAGAGTACCCGCTGACGGGTCGCAGTGGAGAAAAATCGAGAGAAAGTGGCGGGACTTTGTAGATGATGCAAGGAACATATGGTTTGGTTTAAGTGCAGATGGCATTAATCCTTTTGGGCAGCAGAGCAGCAATCATAGCACCTGGCCTTTGACTCTATGTATCTATAACCTTCATCCTTGGTTGTCCATGAAGCGGAAGTTCATTATTTGTGCCAGTGCTCATCCAAGGCCCCAAGCAACCCGGCAACGACATTGATGTGTACCTAAGGCCATTAGTTGAAGAACTTTTATAGTTGTGGGACAAAAAAGGTGTACGTGTGTGGGATGAGCACAAACATCAGGAATTTGACCTACGAGCGTTACTGTTTGTAACCATCAATGATTGGCCTGCTCTTAGTAACCTTTCAGGACAGACAAACAAGGGATACCACGCATGCACGCACTATTTAGATGATACCGAAAGTATATATTTGGATAATTGTAAGAAGAATGTGTACCTGGGACATCATCAATTTCCTCCGATCAAGCATCTCTTAAGAAAGAAAGGCAAGCATTTCAAAGGTGAGGCGGATCACCGGAAGAAGCCTCACCACCGTACTGGTGATGATATACTTGATATGGTGAAGGATTTAAAAGTAATCTTTGGAAAGGGTCTTGGCGGACAATGTGTTCCGAATGACGCTGACGGACACGCACCCATGTGGAAGAAGAAATCTATATTTTGGGACCTACCCTATTGGAAAGACCTAGAGGCCCGCTCAGCAATCGACGTGATGCATGTGACGAAGAATCTTTGCATGAACCTGCTAGGCTTCTTGGGCGTGTATGGGAAGACAAAAGATACACCGGAGGCACGGGAGGACTAGCAACGTATGCATGAAAAAGACGACATGCATCCAAAGCAGTATCAAGGTCCTGCCAGCTACGCTCTTACCAAAAAAGAGAAGGAAATATTCTTTGAATGCCTGCTCAGTATGAAGGTCATGTTTGGCTTCTCATCGAATATAAAGGGAATTATAAATATGGCAGAGAAAAAGTTCCAGAACCTAAAGTCTCATGACTGCCACGTGATTATGATGCAATTGCTCCCGGTTGCATTAAGGGGGCTTCTACCGGACAATGTTTGATTAGCCATTGTGAAGCTATGTGCATTCCTCAATGCAATCTCTCAGAAGGTAATCGATCCCGAAATCCTACCAAGGTTATAGAATGATTTGGTGCAATGTCTTGTCAGTTTCGAGTTGATGTTCCCACCATCCTTCTTCAATATCATGACACACATCCTAGTTGACCTAGTCGACGAGATTGCCATTCCAGGTCATGTATTTCTACACAATATGTCCCCCTTTGAGAGGTCATGGGAGTCTTAAAGAAATATGTTCATAACCGTGCTAGGACAGAAGGAAGCATCTCCAAGGGCCATGAGACAGAGGAGGTCATTGAGTTTTGTGTTGACTTTATTCCTGACCTTAAGCCAATTGGTGTTCCTAAATTGCGGCATGAGGGCAGACTGGGTGGAAAAGGCACGCTAGGAAAGGATTCAGTAATATATATGGACGGGCATTCTTGGGCGCAAGCACACTACGCAGTTCAACAAAATTCTAGCTTGGTGGCTCCGTATATCGAGGAACACATGGATAGTGTACGCTCCAAGAACCCGGAGCAGTGTGAGCCCTGGATCAAATGTACACACATGGCGTCATTCGGCGGTTGGTTGCAAACATGTCTCATGCATGACGACACTATTGGAGATGGGTTGTACTTGCTGGCCAAGTCACCATCTTCGACTATATCGACTTTTAAAGGGTACGGGAATACATTTTACACGATCGCCCAAGATAAAAAGAGCACCAACCAAAACAGTGGTGTCCGCTTTGATGCAGCAAACACCAATAGGCCAAAGGACACATATTATGGTTACATAGAGGAGATACGGGAACTTGACTATGGACGTGACTTGAAGGTCCCTTTGTTTCGATGCAAATGGGTCAATCTAATAGGAGGCGGGGTAAAGGAAGACCCGCGGTATGGAATGACAACAGTGGATCTCAACAATCTTGGGTACACAGACGAACCATTCGTCCTAACTAATGATGTGGCGCAGGTTTTCTATGTGAAGGACATGTCTACCAAGCCGAGAAAAAGAAAGGTTAAGGAAGCGAATACATCATATGATGAGCCAAAGCGCCACATAGTTCTTTCAGGGAAAAGAAACATCGTGGGAGTGGAGGACAAGACAGACATGTCAGAAGATTAAGTTCCATGAAATTTCTCCCTTAGTGAAGACTAACCCAAGCATCCTGATGAATGATCGATGAAGATTGTCCATGGTTACGGTGCAAAGGGACACACACAAAGAAAGTTTTTTATACCCCAAGATCCCACTTTGGGATGTGACCGGCTTCACCGTCATCACTTTCTTCTCCACTGAGTTTTCGGACTTATCTGGAAAGTCCCACTTCGGACAAACCGGAGCCAATTTTTGCAATAGTTAGGACATATATGTGTTTTGGTTTGAAACGCGAAGAAACATTATGTAGGAATTAATCAATGCAATTATGTCCAAACAAAATATTTCATGCATTATGTAGGAATTCATTTGCTATTTCTTTGAGCTAAATGACCCTGAAATTGAAAAGCACTACAAATGAGCCCTAAAAAAGGTTGAAACTTGGCATGGTATCATCATTTCACCCACATAGCATGTGCTAAAAAGTTGAGAGGGTTACGGCAAAAAATGGATGCACTTCGTGTACAAACTCGACAATCTCTTTTGAAGTATCAGGGTTTCGGACGAAAACTCATGTGTTACAAAGGCATTTCATTTTTCTAAACTTATTTTAACTCCAGACTTTTTGTGCATTTAATATGCACCATTCAAAGCCACGTCATCAATTTTCAACCCTTTTTGACTTCATTTGCTATTTTTCATGCATTTTATGATTTTTTTAGCTAAATAACACTGGAATTGAAAAGCACTACAAATGAATCTCTAAAAGGTTGAAACTTGGCATGGTATCATTTCACCCACATAGCACTTGCTAAAAAGTTGAGAGGGTTACGACAAAACTGGATGCACTTCATGTACAAACTGGACAATCTCTTTCGAAGTATCAGGGTTTCTGACGAAAACTCATATGTTACAAAGGCATTTCATTTTTTAAACTTATTTTAACTCCAGACTTTTTGTGCGTTCAATATGCACAATTCAAAGCCACGTCATCAATTTTCAACCCTTTCTGACTTCATTTGTTATTTTTCATGCATTTTAATGATTTTTTGAGCTAAATGACCCTGAAATTGAAAAGCACTATAAATGAACTCTGAAAAGGTTGAAACTTGGCATGGTATCATCATTTCACCCACATAGCATGTGCTAAAAAGTTGTGAGGGTTACGGCAAAAACTGGATGCACTTCGTGTACAAACTGGACAATCTCTTTTGGAGTATCAGGGTCTCAAACGAAAATTCATCTGTTACAAAGGCATTTCATTTTTTAAACTTATTCTAACTCCAAACTTTTTGTGTGTTCAATATGCACCATTCAAAGCCACATCATCAATTTTCAACCATTTCTGACTTCATTTGCTATTTTTCATGCATTTAATGATTTTTTTGAGCAAAATGATCCTGAAATTGAAAAGCACTACAAATGAACTCTGAAAAGGCTGAAAACTTTAATAGCAAAAAGAATTAAATGAAAACTAGGCATGTATGCATCTGTTTAAAAGAAAACTTTAGAATTAAAACCAAAAGTAGGCATGATCTGTTTCATTAACATAGAAAGAATATGAAAGTTTTGCATTTTTTAGAATTTCATATATTTTGTTGAAATTATTTGATAATCATGTGTATTACACATAAGTGAGTATGTATAAAAATTAGGATGTGACTTGAAGAAGGTCAAAAAATTGACATAACATATGCAAAAATTTACATAAAAATAACAAAAAATGCTTGCCTACTAGGCATGTACTGCCTGCTTTAGAGAGGATCTCGGGAGGTATATTGCAGTGTGGCTTATAAACAGGTATGACTACCCCTCGCTTGGCGAGGCGGGACTAAACTTCCACCACGCCAGGACAAACCCTTTAGTCCCGATCCGAGCCACCAATTGGGACTAAAGGCCTGGGCTTCCCGCCCCTTGGCCTGGTGAAATTCACTTTTAGTCCCGATTGGTGCCTCGCACCGGGACTAAAGGGGGTGCCTTTAGTCCCAGTTGGATCCACCAACCGGGACTAAAGGGTTTCGTATATAAGCATGCGCTTATAAATTTGCCCCCACTGTCTCCATTCTCTTGACGCCAAACCAGAGGACGCCGCCAGGCTGCTGCACTAGAGATTGTTGTTGCCTCCGAGTCATCCCCCCCCCCTCGCCGGCGCCCTCGTCGTGCCCTACCCCGACGTCCTTGCCGCGTCCTGCCCCGATGTTGCCATCGCTGAGCCCTGCCCCGACGCCGTCCCCTGCCCCCTGCAACACACTGTGAGCCGCCACGCCGTTCCCCTCCTCCTCCTCCCCCCACGCCCCGCCGCCGCCTACCCCGACGCTGACGTTGCCCGCGCTCTGGCCTCTCCACCCCCTTTTTTGTTATTTTTGTTAATGTGATTTCCAGTG
This sequence comes from Triticum aestivum, assembly GCF_018294505.1. NCBI lineage: Eukaryota > Viridiplantae > Streptophyta > Magnoliopsida > Poales > Poaceae > Triticum > Triticum aestivum. The sequence continues at coordinate 515,282,607 of NC_057801.1, read as the reverse complement.
AGCATATTATCAATGTTGAAGAAGGAGTGATCTTAATGGTGATAGAAATCAGTCATAGAAATTTTTGTGAGCATATTACCAAAAATACAATCTGTTGTGTGCAATGTTGCTTGCTTGTTCATTTTGATGTTGATGTATGTGTGTTTTTATTTAGAGTTCATTTTGATGTTCATTGTGATGTATGAAAACTTAGTCAATATTTTGTATTTAGAGTTTATTTAGAGTTCATTTGAATGTATGAAAACTTGGTCAAAATTTTGTATTGTGGATGTTAATGGTATTGTGGATGTTAATTTTGTTCAAGTGTAGGTTCTCTGTAAAAAGAATGGTTGGATCAATGCTATAAAATGTTGTTCAACTTTGCCCATCTAGCTACTATATAGTTGTAAAAATTTATTAAATATGAGTATATCATAATAAAATGATAATTATTGCATAGGAATTTGTTTTCATAAGAATTTGTTCTCGACGTCGACGATGCCCGGCCCGTATCCTCGTCGTCGACTCGGCGGCGACAACCTGCTTGAGAGGCGCCATGTCCGGGATTAGGCTCCACTCGGCTGGCACTGGGAGGTGCTACTTTCCGGGTCGCGTGATGTCACTTGAGATGCGTTGGTGTTTCCCCAAGGAATAAGGGAGGATGCAGCACATCAACGGTAAGGTATTTCCCTCAGTGATGAGACCAAGGTTATCGAACCAGTAGGAGAACCACACAACACTACATAAACGCTACATGCACACAAATAACAAATACTTGCAACCCGACGCATTAAAGGGATTGTCAATTCCTTTCGGGTAGTGGTGCCAAAAAGTGACGTAAGGATAGGATAAAACTATAGTAGATTGATAAATGCAAATAAAAGTAAATAAAATGCAGCAAGGTATTTTTGGATTTTTGATAATATAGATCTGAAAATAAAAGAAGCAAATAATAGAAAAGGCAATTGGCAATATGGATTTGAAAGTATATGATAGGCAAATAGACCCGAGGGCCGTAGATTTTCACTAGTGGCTTCTCTCGAGAAAATAGCAATGGTGGGTAGACAAATTACTGTTGGGCAGTTGATAGAAAAGCAAATAATTATGACAATATTTGAGACAATGATCATGTATATAGGCATCACGTCCAAGATTAGTAGACCGACTCCTGCCTGCATCGACTACTATTACTCCACACATCGACCGCTATCCAGCATGCATCTAGTGTATTAAGTTCATGGAAAAATGGACTAATGCAATAAGAACGATGACATGATATAGACAAGATCTATTCATGTAGGAATAGACCCCATCTTTTTATCCTTAATGATACATGCGTGCCTTGCTGCCCCTTCTGTCACTGGGAAAGGACATCGCAAGATCAAACCCATTACAAAGCACCCCTTCACATTGCAAGATAAATAGACCAAGTTGGCCAAACAAAACCCAGATATCGAAGAAGAAATACGAGGCTATAACAATCAAGATTGGATATTAAATCAAGGCAAATCTGATCATAAACTCACAATTCATCGGATCCCAACAAACATATCGCAAAGAGTCATTACATCAAATAGATCTCCAAGAGACCATTGTATTGAGATACAAAGAGAGAGAAAGCCATCTAACTACTGCCTATGGACCCGTAGGTCTGCAATGAACTACTCACACATCATCGGAGAGGCACCAATGAGGATGATGAACCCCTCTGTGATGGTGTCTAGATTGGATCTGGTGGTTCTGGAACTTGCGGCGGCTAGAATTGATTTTCGTCGACTCCCCTAGGGTTTCTGGAGTATTGGGGTATTTATAGAGCGAAGAGGCGGTGCGGGAGGCCACCGATGTGGGCACAACCCACCTGGGCACGCATGAGGGCCCAGGCGCGCCCTAGTGGGTTCTGCCCCCTCAGGGCACCCCCGGGTGCTTCTCTAGCCCATCTGGTGTCTTCTGGTCCAAAAAAATCCGCAAATAGTTTCACTGCATTTGGACTTCGTTTGATATTGATTTTCTGCGATGTAAAAAACAAGCAGAAAACAGCAATTGGCACTTGGTACTATGTCGATAGGTTAGTCCCAAAAAATGATATAAAATGATTGTAAAACATCAAAGAATGATAATATAACAACATGGAACAATAAAAAATTATAGATACGTTGGAGACGTATCAGCATCCCCAAGCTTAATTCCTGCTCGTCCTCGAGCAGGTAAATGATAAAAGTAGAATTTTTGATGTAGAATGCTGCCTAACATGTTCATCACATATTCTTTTCTTTATTGCATGGACAACTAGACTTTTATATGGTTCAAAGCAATAGTCTAGTTCTGACATGAGGACTTTAATACTCAAGCACATCAACAAACAACCATGTCTTTCAAAATATCAACACTAAAGCAAGTTATCTGTCACGACCGGTTTTTCAATAAAATATGACAATAAACTAGACAGAAAAATAAACATGATAGAAAAAGAATCAATCAAAAACCAGTTTCTGTTTAAAAGTTATAAAGGTTTTTAAACCAGGGACCCATCTATAATGAAACAGAAAGTTTCCAGGGAGTCAACTGAATAAAACAAAAAACGATTCGGAAAAAGAGAAAACTCTGACGAGGGGGGTCCCACCCGTCAGGTTTAAAATTTCAAACGGGGAAGAACAGAGTCTGCCGGCGCCCGAGAGCTGCGGTGGTCGCCAGCGGCGATCCACGGCGCGGCAGGAGGATCGGGCGGTACCTACGTGTTCAGCGTGTCCTTCCGCGTCAGTGGGTGGTGGTGGTCGTCGTCGGCGAGCACCACGTCGACGGCGGCCCTTGCTCCGACGGACGGCGGCTCAGGTGGAGTTGGAACTCGTCGGGGAGGGCTGCGAAGGTCAAATCGAAGCTTGGGTTAGCTCACTGGGTGCTCGAGGTGGCTACTGACGAGGTTTGGGCGTCGGGGATGGCCTCACCGGAGTGAATTGAGCTGGTGGCCGAGGCGGATCGGGGCGGCCGGAGTTGGGGGAGGAGACCTCCTCGAGGTCCTCCTAGTGGCTTGGCGGAGTGTTGGTGAGGTGCAGTGGTGGTGCGTGCTCGAGAGCGAGCTCGGGGCTCCTTTTTATAGGCGATCCAAGGTGGTGGCCGTGAACGGAGTTCTCCGGCGATGGTTACGGCGACGCAGAGCTTGGTCGGGAAGGTTTAGGGAGTTGATCATCGACGTGGAGGTCCACGGGCTCCGTTTTGGGGCTAACCCAGGTTGGATCGGGCGTGCAAGGTCGGTTTCGACAGAACAGGGCGGCGCGGGCCCGTCGGCGGCAGAGGGCGCGCCCTGTGCTTGCCGGGCCACGACGACGGTGCTGCGGCGTGCGCTGGCATGCATGAAGCCACACGGAGGGCTAGGAAGCATTGGGCGGCGCAGAACGGCGTTGCGAGCCGGAGCTGGCTCCGTTTGGCTGCCACGGGTGGCTCTTCCACCGCAGAGGCTGCCGACATTGAAGATGCTCGCTGCCACCGACGCCTACGTCCATCCAAGCAGGCGTGCGGTGCCCTGGCCAGGGGGAATGGGCCGTGCGCAAAGCGCCAAGGTGCATGGGTGATCAGTGACAATTCCCTGACGAAAAACGACACTGCAAATCTGAATTTACTGAACTTACTAAAAATGCACATGAACAGTGTCGGCCAGGTGTTCGACGAAATGATTTTGGCATGTGGGGAATTTTCCTGGGGCTGATCTTTGGTGTGGTGGTCTCTCATTGCATCTGAGGGCTACCTGAATTTTGGTAGAATTTTTGGGGGAGGGGAGATATGAATTTCACCAAATTTGACAAATCTGGTCCAAACTGGCAGAGGATGAAACTTGAAAATTTTGAAAATAGGAAGAGTGGATCTTGATGGTCCTAGGTTGTGGGTGCTAAGGACTATCCAGAGGAGTTGGTTTGAGATCAAAACTCAAAGGGAATTAGGCACTTCCTTTGTAGAGCATCTAGGCTTAGTATATATGGCATAATTGTTTTTGGGAGAAAGATAAATGGAATAAAATCCAAAAAATGGGTTTATCTTGTTGGGACAGAATGGTTGGATTGCCTCAAGGCGGAGGGAGGGGTTTTGGGAGGATTTACCACAAGAGGCATGGTAAAACCAAGAATGGTTCAACACAAAAGAGTAGCTCAAAAATCTTTTGGGGTTTCTTTTTAAAAGAAAGTAAATTTCCAAGAAATGTTTTTGAGAATGGAAACCTAGAAGAAGGGTTTTTAACAACAAAACACCAGGGTTGCAAAGGATGCAAAAATCAAAGCCCTTGCCAAGGGAAAAAGTTTTTGAGAGAGAGAGAGATTTTAGAAAGGATTTAAATGGCCTTTTTTCAAACCAAGCAAGGCTTTTGCTGAAAACAAAAACAAAATTTTGGAGTGTCACAGCACCTACCCCCTTAGGAAAAATCTCGTCCCCAAGATTTCAGCTGATCCTTAAACAGGTGTGGGTGCTCTGTCCGAAGAAAATCCTCTCTTTCCCAAGTTGCTTCACTCTCGGTGTGATTGCTCCACTGAACTCTGAAAAACTTGATGGTTTTCTATCGGGTCCTCCTTTCAGACTCCTCTAATATTTTTATTGGATGCTCCCGGTAGGTGAGGTCTAGTTGCACGTCAATGTTTTCATGGGATACTTGCTTCTCTGGATTGCTTACGCACTTTCTCAACTGCGAGACGTGGAACACGTCGTGGACATCGGATAATTCTTCAGGTAAGTCTAGCTGGTAGGCTATCGTGCCTCTTCGGGCCACTATACAGAATGGTCCGATGAATCTTGGTGCTAGCTTTCCCTTAACCTTGAACCGTTGCAGGCCCCTCATAGGAGATACTCGTAGGTACACAAACTCTCCGGGTTCGAATCTGATTTCCCGATGCCTTCTATCGTAATAACTCTTTTGTCGACTTTGAGCGGTCTTGAGTCGATCCCTAATTGTCTTAACTTTTTCCTCGGCCTCCTTGAGCATATCTGGGCCGAAGATATGGCTGTCTCCGGACTCTGACCAATTTAGCGGTGTACGGCATCTTCGCCTGTACAGAGCTTCAAATGGTGCCATTTGCAGGCTGGCCTGGTAGCTGTTGTTGTATGCGAACTCTGCGTATGGCAAGCTTTCTTCCCAACTGGTTCCATAGGTGAGGACACATGCTCTCAGCATGTCTTCTAGAATTTGGTTTACACGTTCAGTCTGTCCATCAGTCTGGGGGTGGTATGCGGTACTGAATGCTAGTTGAGTTCCCAGTGCCTGTTGTAGGTGATCCCAAAACCTAGAGACGAATTGTGTGCCTCTGTCAGATATTATAGTCTTTGGGACTCCATGCAGGCAAACGATACGGGCAAGATAAAGCCGGGCAAGCTTCTGTGTGGTGTGAGTTGACTTCACCGGGATAAAATGTGCTACCTTAGTTAATCTGTCGGTGATGACCCATATGGCATTATTTTCGTGTCGTGACCGAGGTAGCCCAACAATAAAATCCATTCCAATCTCGTCCCAATTCCACTCGGGTATCTTGTTTGGCTGTAATAGTCCGGCTGGTTTCTGGTGTTTGGCCTTGATGCGTTGACAAGAATCACAGCATGCAATGAATGTGGCTATGTCCCTTTTCATACCGTGCCACCAAAAAATTTCCTGAAGGTCCTTGTACATTTTTGTTCCTCCAGGATGGATTGAATACGAAGCGGTGTGGCTTTCAGCTAGAATCTGCTATTTGAGGTCCTTGATATTGGGTACGCAAAGTCTTTCTCCATACCACAATATTCCCTGCTCGTCTATGTTGAATTCTGAGGCCGTGCCCAAACTCACTTTCCTTTTTATGCCATCAATGTTGGGGTGTCCATGCTGAGCCTCCTTAATCTTTTCCATCAGGGTAGGCTGTATTTCCAAATTCCACACACTGCCTTCGGTGACCATTATTAGGTTGAGTTTGGCAAATTCCTGCTGAAATTCTGGTCTCAAATTTGGTATACCGTCGTTGCCCGAGCTGGGGTTCCGACTAAGGGCATCTGCCACTACATTTGCTTTTCCTGGATGGTAGTGGATTCCAACATCGTAATCCTTCACTAATTCCAACCAGCGTCGTTGCCGTAGATTGAGTTCCGGCTGTGTGAAAATATACTTGAGGCTCTTATGGTCCGTGTATATTTCACAACGATTTCCAAGTAGAAAGTGTCTCCATTCTTTGAGTGCATGGATGACTGCTGCCAACTCCAGATCATGAGTAGGATAATTTTCTTCATGTTTGCGAAGTTGTCTGGAGACATACGCAACTGCTTTGCCTTCTTGCATCAATACGCATCCGAGGCCTTTCTGGGATGCGTCGCAATACACCTCAAAATTCTTGTGTATGTCTGGCACAATTAATACTGATGCCGTTGTTAATTTCCTTTTTAGCTCTTGGAAACTTTTCTCACAAGCTTCCGTCCATTCAAACTTCTTATCTTTCTTGAGTAACCGCGTCACTGGCTTTGCTATGGTGGAGAATCCTTCAATAAATCTCCGGTAATATCCTGCCATTCCCAAGAAACTTCGTACGTCCGTTATGCTGGCTGGGGGTTTCCAGCCAAGTACGGCCTTGACCTTTTCCGGGTCTACTGCAATACCTTCTTGGGTCAGTACGTGGCAAAGAAAACCCACCTGTCTTAGCCAAAATTCACATTTGCTGAACTTGGCGTACAGTTGATGTTTCCTGAGTTCTCCTAGTACAATTCTGAGATGTTTGGCGTGCTCTTCTGGTGTCTTGGAGTATATCAGAATATCATCGATGAATACCACAACAAACTTGTCCATATATTTCATAAATACTTTGTTCATGAGGTGAACAAAATATGCCGGGGCGTTTGTTAGTCCAAATGGCATTACTGTGAACTCATACAACCCATATCTGGAGATGAAGGTTGTCTTGGGGATATCTTCTGTTCGTACTTTTAATTGATGGTATCCCGATCTCAAGTCAATTTTTGAGAAGACTTTGGCCTGAGCGAGCTGATCAAATAAATCATTTATTCGGGGCATTGGGTATTTGTTCTTGATTATGACCATGTTAAGTGCTCGATAGTCTATACACAATCTCAGTGTCCCATCCTTTTTCTTGGCAAATAAAATTGGAAAACCCCAAGGTGAGGAACTGGCTCGTATTCATCCTTTCTCCAACAATTCCTTTATTTGCTTCTTCAATTCTACCAACTCGGATGGTGCCATTCTGTATGGTTTCTTGTAAATGGGAGTGGTTCTGGGTGCTAGCTCAATGCTGAATTCTATCTCTCGGTCTGGTGGCATGCCTGGTAATTCTTTGGGAAATACGTCTAGAAATTCACACACTACTGGAACCTTGTTCAACTCAGAAACGGCTACCTTGTTTAATCTCGGTTGCCGAGATATTTGTCTCTCTTTGGCTAAAACTTTTACTGTCTTCCCGTGATGGTGTGTGAGAATTACGGTCCGGTTGAAGTAGTCAATAAAACCTTTGTTGGTGGTTAACCAATCCATCCCTAGGATGACATCCAGTCCTTTACTTTCCAATACAATAAGGTTGGCGTAAAACTTCAATACTTCAAATTCAATAACCACACCTTGACAATAACTCTGGGTCACTTGCTTAATCCCAGGGGATTTGATGATCATGGATTTTTCCAAGGGAAGCATCGAAAAATTATTTTGCAAAGCAAAACTCTTCGAAATGAATGAGTGAGAAGCTCCAGAATCAAACAAAACCATGGCAGGTATTGTGTTGACAGGGAATGTACTGAGTACGATATCTGGGGCATTCTGTGCTTCCTCTTTGGTCACGTGGTTCAGATGACCCTTCCTGTGGTTGTTATTGGGGTTGAAATTGTTTCGCTTGGGTGCTGAATTATTGCCACTATTGTTTGGCTTTGGGGTTGAGTTCCTTGGTTTGGGGCACTGCTTGGCATAGTGCCCTTCTTCTCCACAAGCGTAGCAAGTAACGCCTGGGCGATAAGTGAACTCTTTGTCCCTTGCATGGAAATTCTTGATTGGGCAAGAATTATTCGTTGTGGGTTTGTGTGTCCCACCTTTCTGGAAATCCGTCTTGCTTCAGTGGTTTCGGGCCTGAGTAGTCTGGTCCCTTTTGCGTTTGCGGAAATCCTCCAAACTGCGTCTCTCATTTTCCAAGGTAATGACCTTATCCACCAGTGTTTTGAAATCTGGGAAGGTGTGTACAACCAGCTGGCATCTGAGCGCGGGTGCCAGGCCTTCCAAGATTTTTTCCATCTTCTTGCTCTCAGTCATACGCTCTTCGTTGGCGTAGCGAGACAGCAGAGTAAACTGGCTGTTGTATTATTACACCGTCATGGTCCTTTGTTTGAGGTCATCAAATTCTCTATTCTTGATCTTCATAACACTTTTAGGAATGTGTGCCCCACGAAAACTTTCCTTGAATTCCTCCCAGGTTATTTCATTTTAGTTGGGGTGCATGTGTAGGAAATTTTCCCACCATGATGCAGCTGCTCTAGTGAGATAGTGCGGTGCATATAGTACTTTCTCATGGTCTAAACACTGTGCAATAACTAATTTTCTTTCCATGTCTCGAAGCCAGTCGTCGGCCTCAAGAGGTTTGTCAGTATGGGAAAATGTTGGGGGACGCGTCTTCTGTAGCTCAGACAACTTGGATTGCTGTTGATACTGTCCACGGTGATTTCCCATATTGATGACTTGGTTCATCATTTCCTGATGTTGTTGCTGACTCTGTTCATAAAGGCGACACACTTGGGTAAATGCTGTTTCACTGCCCTGTTGACTTGACTGTCCCTGTGTGAAATTGTTGTTTGGTGGTGTGCCATAATTTTCCTCGGGTTGATTTGGCATGGAGCGCGTCCAAGGACGAGACATCTTTCACTCTGGGCATATATTTTGTAAAACTCATAAGAAAAGAACTTGAGTCGCAACAGCCAATAAATATAAAAATACAGAAATTTTAAAAGCTCCAGATTTTTTTTAAGAAAAATCAACAATTGCGCACGGAGAAGGACTATTACATATCTTACATGCGAGCAGTAATTATACAATACATCACTCAGGATATGCGTACATAATCCTGACATGTTATTTAGTCTAGTGCACTTCTCCAGACCCTACATGATGCGCAAACAAGCTACTTCTCACAACCTATGCACATATAAACATATCGTACAAGTCAATACATCGCAAGACGGCTCAGTGTACTCAGTCGGAGATGGTGAGGATCTCCCTTGGCCTGCCGAGGGTGAGGCGCAGAGAGGCGGGGGACTCAACTTCCTCCTTGCTAATAGGCTCTAGACATGAAGTGCTGCGCTGAGCTGGTGGAGCGGTTGCCATAGGCGGAGTAACACGAATATGAGTGGGCGCAATAGGCGGAGTAACATGAATAGGAGTGGGCGCAATTGGTAGTGCAGAACGAACTGGAGTGGGTGCAATGACTTGGTTGAACTCCTCGGTGGTAGGTAGGCGACGAGCAGTGGCGAGAATGGTAGGTGAATGAGATGCCGAGGACGAGATGAAAGTCAGCGGTGGAGCGGTGTGCAGGAGCTCCCTCCTGTTGGCGGCACAGCCATGGACCGAGTCCATGCGAGCAGCAACAAGGTCGTCCACCATGCTGTCGAAGGCTGCCTCCAGAGCTCGGAAGTACTCGACAAGCATCTCAAAGGCCTTGTCTCGCTCTCCTCTGGGGCAAGCGAATGAGTAATGACGGTGTATGGCACGTGGCATGGAAGGTAGCGGTAGCGACGAGTCTTCATTGAAGGAAGGACATCCCGTAGACGAGCTATCGCCTCACGGGCAGCCATCTGCATAGCATGCCTCTCCGTAGGCATGGCTCTCCCCAAGAACTGGAAGCGGCGTAACTCCACACGCCCTCCCTTGAATTGCACCGCGGCCTGGTGCATGGTCAGACTGTCGTTGATCTTCTGTGGGTAGAGTGTGAAGACTGGGCGCACTGATGGCCCCATCGCGACCTGGACGATGAAGGAGAGGAGCTTGACGAACCCCTCAGGCACGTTGGCGAACACCTGTGACTCACAGTCGTTGCCAGCCATCTACAAAAGTAGACGAAAATTCTGAATGGTCAGATCATAAATTTATGCTGACTGTCAGAAAATGACTACATTTGTAAAAATAAGAATGAACTCTACTATGCTAATAACCGATTAGCGATTGCATCTAGTGGCTTCCTACAGTCAGCCTGGCTCTGATACCAAGTTTGTCACGACTGGTTTTTCAATAAAATATGACAATAAACTAGACAGAAAAATAAACATGACAGAAAAAGAATCAATCAAAAACCAGTTTCTGTTTAAAAGTTATAAAGGTTTTAAAACCAGGGACCCATCTGTAATGAAACAGAAAGTTTCCAGGGGGTCAACTGAATAAAATAGAAAACGATTCGGAAAAAGAGAAAACTCTGATGAGGGGGTCCCACCCATCAGGTTTAAAATTTCAAACGGGGAAGAACAGAGTTTTCCGGCGCCCGAGAGCTGCGGTGGTCGCCGGCGGTGATCCACGGCGCGGCAGGAGGATCGGGCGGTACCTACGTGTTCAGCGTCTCCTTCCACGTCAGTGGGTGGTGGTGGTGGTCGTCAGCGAGCACCACGTCGATGGCGGCCCTTGCTTCGGCGGACGGCGGCTCAGGTGGAGTTGGAACTCGTCGGGGAGGGCTGCGAAGGTCAAATCGAAGCTTGGGTCAGCTCACTGGGTGCTTGAGGTGGCTACTGACGAGGCTTGGGCGTCGGGGATGGCCTCACTGGAATGAATTGAGCTGGTGGCCGAGGCGGATCGGGGCGGCCGGAGTTGGGGGAGGAGACCTCCTCGAGGTCCTCCTAGTGGCTTGGCAGAGTGTTGGTGAGGTGCAGTGGTGGTGCGTGCTCGAGAGCGAGCTCGGGGCTCCTTTTTATAGGCGATCCGAGGAGGTGGCCATGAACGGAGTTCTCCGGCGATGGTTACGGCGGCGCAGAGCTTGGTCGGGAAGGTTTAGGGAGTTGATCATCGACGTGGAGGTCCACGGGCTCCGTTTTGGGGCTAACCCAGGTTGGATCGGGCGTGCAAGGTCGGTTTCAACAGAACAGGGCGGCGCGGGCCCGTCGGCGACAGAGGGCATGCCCTGTGCTTGCCGGGCCACGGCGACGGTGCTGCGGCGTGCGCTGGCATGCATGAAGCCACGCGGAGGGCTAGGGAGCATTGGGCGGCGCAGAACGGCGTTGCGAGCCGGAGCTGGCTTTGTTTGGCCGCCACGGGTGGCTCTGCCACCGCAGAGGCTGCCGGCGTTGAAGATGCTCGCCGCCACCGATGCCTGCGTCCGTCCAAGCGGGCGTGCGGTGCCCTGGCCAGGGGGAAGGTGCCGTGCGCAAAGCGCCAAGGTGCACGGGTGATCAGTGACAATTCCCTGACGAAAAACGACACCGCAAATCTGAATTTACTTAACTTACTGAAAATGCACATGAACAGTGTCGGCCAGGTGTCCGACGAAATGATTTTGGCATGTGGGGAATTTTCCTGGGGCTGATCTTTGGTGTGGTGGTCTCTCATTGCATCTGAGGGCTGCCTGAATTTTGGTAGAATTTTTGGGGGAGGGGGATATGAATTTCACCAAATTTGACAAATCTGGTCCAAACTGGCGGAGGATGAAACTTGAAAATTTTGAAAAGAGGAAGAGTGGATCTTGATGGTCCTAGGTTGTGGGTGCTAAGGACTATCCAGAGGAGTTGGTTTGAGATCAAAACTCAAAGGGAATTAGGCACTTCCTTTGTAGAGCATCTAGGCTTAGTATATATGGCAGAATTGTTTTTGGGAGAAAGATAAATGGAATAAAATCCGAAAAAATGGGTTTATCTTGTTGGGACAGAATGGTTGGATTGCCTCAAGGTGGAGGGAGGGGTTTTGGGAGGATTTACCACAAGAGGCATGGTAAAACCAAGAATGGTTCAACACAAAAGAGTAGCTCAAAAATCTTTTGGGGTTTCTTTTTAAAAGAAAGTAAATTTCCAAGAAATGTTTTTGAGAATGGAAACCTAGAAGAAGGGTTTTTAACAACAAAACACCAGGGTTGCAAAGGATGCAAAAATCAAAGCCCATGCCAAGGGAAAAAGTTTTTGAGAGAGAGAGATTTTAGAAAGGATTTAAATGGCCTGTTTTTCAAACCAAGCAAGGCTTTTGCTGAAAACAAAAACAAAATTTTGGAGTGTCACATTATCCCTAGCCCATTATGCTCAATCATTGACCCATTCATGAAACACACTCGCATATTAGCTACACCCCATGCTCAAGTACGATCATAGTGCCCCTTAGTTGGTGCTTTACAAGAGAAGATGGAGACTCAAGTAAAAATAATAATTTCATAAAGTAAATAGAAAGGCCCTTCGCAGAGGGAAGTAGGGATTTGTAGAGGTGCCAGAGCTCAAAGCAAAAATTGAGAGATAAAACATTTTGGGTGGAATGCTTTTCGTGTCAACAAAAACGATCGAGTAGTTCCCAATACTTTCCATGCTAGATATATCATAGGTGGTTCCCAAACAAAAAATAAACTTTATTCCTTTTTCCACCATACTTTCATATTCCATGGCTAACCGAATCCACGGGTGCCGTCCATACCAACACTTTCCAAGGAATTTATTATTTGACAACATAAAGTAAATTCATTTTTCATTTCAGGACTGGGCATCCCTAATACCTTTTTCGTACTCGCGTGCAATGACAAGTGAATGAACACTCATCTTGAGAATAACACATCTAACATGGAAATATATCAGCCACCCCCTACTGTTTCATGAGCGGTACGAGCACACAAAAGAGAAATTTCTTTTGAAAATTAGAGATGGCACATACAAATTTGCTTAGAACGGCAAAAGAATACTGCATATAGGTAGGTATAGTGGACTCATGTGGCAAAAACTGGTTTAAAGGATTTTGGATGCATAAGTAGTGATCATACTTAGTGCAAATGAAGGCTAACAAAAGATTGAGAAGCATCCAACCAAGAAACAAAAAATCTCATAAGCGAGCATTAAGCATAACTAACACCGTATAATGCACCACAAGTAGGATGTAATTTCATTGCATAACTATTGACTTCCGTGCTTGCATAGGGAATCACAAACCTTAATACCAATATTCTTGCTAAACATAATTACTCATTAACATGGCTCACATATCACTATCATCATATCTCAAAACTATAACAAAGAATCAAGTTTATTTTGTCCAATGATCTTCATGAAAGTTTTTATTATATCCTCCTTGGATATCTATCACTTTGGAACTAGTTTCATATGTTACTTTTAATAAGCTCAAACAAATATAAGTGAAGAACATGAGAATCACATTTATTTCTCTCATGTTAATCTAAGTTGAGAATTTCTTCAAAGATAACAAAGCACACCGTGCTAAAAAAAGATATAAGTGAAGTACTAGAGCAATTCCAAAGCTCAAAAAGATTTAAGTGAAGCAAAGAGAGCAATTCTAACAAGTCATAGCATAATTTTGGCTCCCTTAAATAGGTGTGTCCAGCAAGGATAGATGACACAAAATAAAAAGCAAAACAAGTAAAGACTCATATCATACAGGATGCTCCAAGCAAAAGTCATGATATGTGACGAATAAAAATATAGCTCCAAGTAAAATACCGATGGTCGTTAGAAGAAAGAGGGGATGACACTTGGGGCATCCCCCAGCTTAGTTGCTTGCTTCTATTTTAGATAATAGATTGGGTTGCCATGGGGAATCCCCAAGCTTAGGCTCTTCTTACTCCTTATTCCTTCATCCATCGTGATCTCACCCAAAACTTGAAAACTTCAATCACACAGAACTCAACAAAACCTTTGTGAGATCTGTTAGTATAACAAAGCAAATCACTACTCTAAGTACTGTTGCAAACTAATTCATATTTTATTTTTGCATTATATCTATTGTATTCCAATTTTTCTATGGCAAAAACTCTTCAAAGGAAACCATAGAATCATCAAAACAAGCACACAACGCAAAGAAAACAGAATCTGTCAAAAATAGAATACTCTGTAGAAATCAGGGAACTTCGTATACTCTCCAAAAATTCTGAAAAAATTAGGAAAACGTGGGAAATTTTTCATATCAATCTTGTGTAAAAAATTCAGAGCAAAAGCACGTTTATGTGATTTTTTCTAAATTGTTTTTCTGGATGCAAATTTTTTTGTTTTTCAACAAGATCAAATCAACTATCACCCAAAATGATCCCAAAGGATTTGCTTGGCACAAAAACTAATTAAAACATAAAAAAACACAATCATAACAGTAAAATAATTGTGCAAACACTCAAGAACAGAAATAAAAAGACAAAAATAAATTTTATTTATTGGGTTGCCTCCCAACAAGCGCTATCGTTTTATGCCCCTAGTTAGGCATAAGATTTTGTTGATGCTCACATGAAAGATAATAATTGAAACACAAAGAGAGCATCATAGAACATGTGACAAACACATTTAAGTCTAACATACTTCCTATGCATAGGAATTTTATAGGAAAACAAATTAGCAAGACAAGCAAGATCTAGCATATGCAAGGAAGAAGAAAGAAACAATAGCAATCTCAACATGAAGAGAGGTAATTTAGTAACATGAAAATTTCTACAACCATATTTTCCTCTCTCTCATAATAATTACTGTTGGGGAACGTAGTAATTTCAAAAAAATTCCTACGCACACGCAAGATCATGGTGATGCATAGGAACGAGAGGGGAGAGTGTCGTCTACATACCCTCGTAGACTGAAAGCGGAAGCGTTAGAACAACGCGGTTGATGTAGTCGTACGTCTTCACGGCCCGACCGATCAAGCACCGAAACTACGACACCTCCGAGTTCTAGCACACATTCAGCTTGATGACGTCCCTCGAACTCCGATCCAACCGAGTGTCGAGGGAGAGTTCCGTCAGCATGACGGCGTGGTGATGATCTTGATGTTCTACTGTCGCAGGACTTCGCCTAAGCACCGCTACAATATTATCAAGGAGGACTATGGTGGAGGGGCACCGCACACGGCTAAGAGATCCAAGGATCAATTGTTGTGTCTCTAGGGTGCCCCCTACCCCCGTATATAAAGGAGCAAGGGGGAGGCGGCCGGCCTAGGAGGAGGGCCTGCCAAGGGGGGAGTCCTACTCCCACCGGGAGTAGGACTCCTCCTTCCCTTGTTGGAGTAGGAGAGAAGGAAAGAGGAGGAGAGGAGGAAGGAAAAGGGGGCTGCACCCCTTGTCCAATTTGAACCAGAGGGGGGCTGCGCGCCTCCTTCCTTTCGTCCTCTCTCCTCTATTCCCGTATGGCCCAACAAGGCCCATATACTCCCCGGCGAATTCCCGTAACTCTCCGGTACTCCGAAAAATACCCGAATCACTCGGAACCTTTCCGAAGTCCGAATATAGTTGTCCAATATATCGATCTTTACGTCTCGACCATTTCGAGACTCCTCGTCATGTCCCCGATCTCATCCGGGACTCCGAACTCCTTCGGTACATCAAACCACATAAATTCATAATATAACTGCCATCTAACTTTAAGCGTGCGGACCCTACGGGTTCGAGAACAATGTAGACATGACCGAAACACGTTTCCGATCAATAACTAATAGCGGAACCTGGATGCTCATATTGGCTCCCACACATTCTACGAAGATCTTTATCGGTCAAACCGCATAACAACATATGTTGTTCCCTTTGTCATCAGTATGTTACTTGCCCGAGATTTGATCGTCGGTATCTCAATACCTAGTTCAATCTCGTTACCGACAAGTCTCTTTACTCGTTCCGTAATACATCATCCCGCAACTAACTAATTAGTTGCAATGCTTGCAAGGCTTATAGTGATGTGCATTACCGAGTGGGCCTAGAGATACCTCTCCGACAATCGGAGTGACAAATTCTAATCTCGAAATATGCCAACCCAACAAGTACCTTTGGAGACACCTGTAGAGCACCTTTATAATCACCCAGTTATGTTGTGATGTTTGGTAGCACACAAAGTGTTCCTCCGGTAAACGGAGTTGCATAATCTCATAGTCACAGGAACATGTATAAGTCATGAAGAAAGCAGTAGCAAAATACTAAACGATCAAGTGCTAAGCTAACGGAATGGGTCAAGTCAATCACATCATTCTCCTAATGATGTGATCCCGTTAATCAAATGACAACTCTTTGTCCATGGCTAGGAAACATAACCATCTTTGATTAATGAGCTAGTCCAGTAGAGGCATACTAGTGACACTCAGTTTGTCTATGTATTCACACATGTATCATGTTTCCGGTTAATACAATTCTAGCATGAATGATAAACATTTATCATGAAATAAGGAAATAAATAATAACTTTATTATTGCCTCTAGGGCATATTTCCTTCAGTCTCCCACTTGCACTAGAGTCAATAATCTAGTTCACATCATCATGTGATTCAACACCAATATTCACATCTGTATGTGATTAACACCCATAGTTCACATCGT
Organism: Triticum aestivum; assembly: GCF_018294505.1. Classification (NCBI taxonomy): domain Eukaryota; kingdom Viridiplantae; phylum Streptophyta; class Magnoliopsida; order Poales; family Poaceae; genus Triticum; species Triticum aestivum. The sequence continues at coordinate 515,266,193 of NC_057801.1, read as the reverse complement.
CATGTGACCAACACCCAAAGGGTTTACTAGAGTCAATAATCTAGTTCACATCGCTATGTGATTAACACCCAAAGAGTACTAAGGTATGATCATGTTTTTCTCATGAGAGAAGTTTAGTCAACGGGTCTGTCACATTCAGAGTCGTATGTATTTTGCAAATATTCTTTGTCTACAATGCTCTGCACGGAGCTACTCTAGCTAATTGCTCCCACTTTCAATATGTATCCAGATTGAGACTTAGAGTCATCTGGATCGGTGTAAAAGCTTGCATCAATGTAACTCTTTACGACGAACTCTTTTATCACCTCCATAATCGAGAAACATCTCCTTAGCCCTCACTAAGGATATTCTTGACTGCTGTCCAGTGATCTACTCTTAGATCAAAATTGTATTCCTTTGCCAAACTCAGAGCAAGGTATACAATAGGTCTGGTACATAGCATAGCATACTTTATAGAACCTATGACTGAGGCATAGGGAATGACTTTTCATTCTCTTTCTATTTTCTGCCATGGTCGGGTTTTGAGTCTTACTCAACTTCACACCTTTGCATCACATGCAAGAACTCTTTCTTTGACTGTTCCATTTTGAACTACTTCAAAATCTTGTCAAGGTATGTACTCATTGAAAAATCTTATCAAGCGTCTTGATCTATCTCTATAGATCTTGATGCTCAATGTGTAAGCAGCTTCACCGAGGTCTTTTATCGAAAACCTTTTATTCAAGTATCCTTTTATGCTATCCAGAAATTCTATATCATTTCCAATCAACAATATGTCATCCACATATAATATCAGAAATGTTATAGAGCTTCCACTCACTTTCTTGTAAATACATGCCTTTCCAAAAGTCTGCATAAAACCATATGCTTTGATCAACTTATCAAAGCGTATATTCCAACTCCGAGATGCTTGTACCAGTCCATTGATAGATCGTTGGAGCTTGCACATTTTGTTAGCACCTTTAGGATTGACAAAACCTTCTGGTTGCATCATATACAACTCTTCTTTAAAAAATCCTTTAAGGAATGCAATTTTGACATCCATTTGCCAGATTTCATAAAATGTGGCAAATTCTAACATGATTCAGACAGACTTAAGCATCGATATGAGTGAGAAAATCTCATCGTATTCAACACCTTGAACTTGTCGAAAACCTTTCGCAACAAGTCGAGCTTAGTAAATAGTAACACTACTATCAGTGTCTGTCTTCCTCTTGAAGATCCATTTATTTAACATGGCCTGCTGATCATCGAGCAAGTCAACCAAAGTCCATACTTTGTTCTCATACATGGATCCTATCTCAGATTTATGGCCTCAAGCCATTTCGCGGAATCTGGGCTCATCATCGCTTCCTCATAGTTCGTAGGTTCATCATGGTCTAGTAACATGACCTCCAGAACTGGATTACCGTACCACTCTGGTGTGGATCTTACTCTAGAAGACCTACGAAGTTCTGTAGTAACTTAATCTGAAGTTTCATGATCATCATCATTAGCTTCCTCACTAACTGGTGTAGGAATCACTGGAACTAATTTCTGTGATGAACTACTTTCTAATTTGGGAGAAGGTACAATTACCTTATCAAGCTCTACTTTCCTCCCACTCACTTCTTTCGAGAGAAACTCCTTCTCTAGAAAGGACCCATCTTAACAACGAATAACTTGCCTTCGGATCTGTGATAGAAGGTGTACCCAATAGTTACCTTTGAGTATTCTGTGAAGACACACTTCTCCGATTTGGGTTCGAGCTTATCAGGTTGAAACTTTTTCACATAAGCATCGCAGCCCCAAACTTTAAGAAACGACAACTCTGGTTTCTTGCCAAACCACAGTTCATAAGGTGTCGTCTCAACGGATTTTGATGGTGCCCTATTTAACGTGAATGCAGCTGTCTCTAATGCATAACCCCAAAACGATAGTGGTAAACCGATAAGAGACATCATAGGTCGCACAATATCCAATAAAGTGTGGTTACGACGTTCAGACACACCATAACGTTTGTGGTGTTCAAGGTGGTGTGAACTGTGAAACTATTCCACATTGTTTTATATGAAGGCCAAACTCGTCACTCAAATATTCTCCTCCACGATCAAATCGTAGAAATTTTATTTTCTTGTTACAATGATTCTCCACTTCACTCTGAAATTCTTTGAACTTTTCAAATGTTTCAGACTTGTGTTTCATTAAGTAGATATACTCATATATGCTCAAATCATTTTGTGAAGGTCAGAAAATAACGATACCCGCCACGAGCATCAATACTCATTGGACCGCATACATCAGTATGTATTATTTCCAATAAGTCACTAGCTCGTTCCATTGTTCCGGAGAACGGAGTTTCAGTCATCTTGCCCATAAGGCATGGTTCGCAAACATCAAATGATTCATAATCAAGTGATTCCAAAATTCCATCTTTATGGAGTTTCTTCATACGCTTTACACCGATATGACCCAAACGGCAGTGCCACAAATAAGTTGCACTATCATTATCAATTTTGCATCTTTTGGCATTAATATTATGAATATGTGTATCATTACGATCGAGATCCAACAAACTATTTTCATTGGGTGTATGACCATCGAAAGTTTTATTCATATAAACAGAACAACAATTATTCTCTGACTTCAAATGAATAACCGTTTTGCAATAAACATGATCAAATCATATTCATGCTCAACGCAAACGCCAAATAACATTTATTTAGGTTCAACAGTAATCTCAAAAGTATAGGGAGTGTGCAATGATGATCATATCAATCTTGGAACCACTTCCAACACACATCGTCACTTCACCCTCAACTAGTTTTTGTTTATTCTGTAACTCCTGTTTCGAGTTACTAATCTTAGCAACTGAACAAGTATCAAATACTCAGGGGCTACTATAAACACTAGCAAGGTACTCATCAATAACATGTATATCAAATATACCCTTGTTCACTTTGCCGTCCTTCTTATCCACCAAATTTTCAGGGTATTTCCGTTTCCAGTGACCATTTCCTTTGTAGTAGAAGCACTTAGTTTCAGGCTTTGGTCCAGCTTTGGGCTTCTTCATGGGAGTGACAACTTGCTTGCCATTCTACTTGAAGTTCCCTTTCTTTTCCTTTGCCCTTTTCTTGAAACTAGTGATCTTGTCAATCATAAATACTTGACGCTCTTTCTTGATTTCTACCTTTGTCGATTTCAGCATCACGAAGGGCTCGGGAATCGTTTTCGTCATCCCCTGCATTATAGTTCATCACGAAGTTCCAGTAACTTGGTGATGGTGACTAGAGAACTCTGCCAATCACTATCTTATCTGGAAGATTAACTCCCACTTGATTCAAGCGATTGTAGTACTCAGACAATCTAAGCACTTGCTCACTAGTTGAGCAATTCTCCTCCATCTTTTAGGCGAAGTATTTGTCAAAGGTCTCATATCTCTTGACACGGGCATAAGTCTAAAATATCAATTTCATCTCATGGAACATCTAATATGTTCCGTGACATTTCAAAAATGTTTTTGTAGTCCCAGTTCTAAGCCATAAAGCATGGTGCACAAAACTATCAAGTAATCATCATACTGAGCTAGCCAAACATTCACAACATCTGCATTTGCTCCTGCAATAGGTCTGTCACCTAGCGGTGCATCAAGGACATAATTCTTCTGTGCAACAATGAGGATAAACCTCAGATCATGGATCTAATCCGCATCATTGCTACTAATATCTTTCAATATAGTTTTTCTCTAGGAACATATCAAAAATAAACATAGGGAAGCAACAACACGAGCTATTGATCTACAACATAATTTGCAAAATACTACTAGGACTAAGTTCATGATAAATTAAAGTTCAATTAATCATATTACTTGAGAACTCCCACTTAGATAGATATCCCTCTAATCATCTAAGTGATCACGTGATCCAAATCAACTAAACCATAACCGATCATCACGTGAAATGGAGTAGTTTTCAATGGTGAACATCACTATGTTGATCATATCTACTATATGATTCACGCTCGACCTTTCGGTCTTAGTGTTCCGAGGCCATATCTGCATATGCTAGGCTCGTCAAGTTTAACCTGAGTATTCTGCGTGTGCAAAACTGGCTTGCACCCATTGTAGATGGACGTAGAGCTTATCACACCCGATCATCACGTGGTGTCTGGGCACGACGAACTTTGGCAACGGTGCATACTCAGGGAGAACACTTTTATCTTGAAATTTAGTGAGAGATCATCTTATAATGCTACCGTCAATCAAAGCAAAATAAGATGTATAAAAGATAAACATCATATGTAATCAAAATATGTGACATGATATGGCCATCATCATCTTGTGCCTTTAATCTCCATCTCCAAAGCATCATCATGATCTACATCGTCACCGGCATGACACCATGATCTCCATCATCTTGATCTATATCAATGTGTCGTCACATGGTCATCTCGCCAACTATTGCTCTTGCAACTATTGCTATCACATAGCGATAAAGTAAAGCAATTATTTGGCACTTGCATCTTATGCAACCAAGAGACAACCATAGGGCTTTTGCCCGTTGCTGATAACTTGGTTACAAAACATGATCATCTCATACAATATAGCATCATGTCTTGACCATATCACATCACAACATGCCCTGCAAAAACAAGTTAGACGTCCTCTACTTTGTTGTTGCAAGTTTTACGTGGCTGCTACGGGCTGAGCAAGAACCGTTCTTACCTATGCATCAAAACCACAATGATAGTTCGTCAAGTTAGTGTTGATTTAACCTTCTCAAGGACCGGGCGTAGCCACACTCGGTTCAACTAAAGTTGGAGAAACTGACACCCGCCAGCCACCTGTGTGCAAAGCACGGCGGTAGAACCAGTCTCGCGTAAGCGTACGCGTAATGTCGGTCCGGGCCGCTTCATCCAAAAATACCGCCGAACCAAAGCATGACATGCTGATAAGCAGTATGACTTGTATCGCCCACAACTCACTTGTGTTCTACTCGTGCATATAACATCAACGCATAAAACCTAGGCTCAGATGCCACTGTTGGGGAACATAGTAATTTCAAAAAAATTCCTATGCACACGCAAGATCATGGTGATGCATAGCAACGAGAGGGGAGAGTGTCGTCTACATACCCTCATAGACCGAAAGCGGAAGCGTTAGAACAACGCGGTTGATGTAGTCGTACGTCTTCATGGCCCGACCGATCAAGCGCCGAAACTACGACACCTCTGAGTTCTAGAACACGTTCAGCTCGATGACGTCCCTCGAACTCCGATCCAGTCGAGTGTCGAGGGAGAGTTCTGTCAGCACGACGGCGTGGTGACGATCTTGATGTTCTACCATTGCAGGGCTTCGCCTAAGCACCGCTACAATATTATCGAGGAGGACTATGGTGGAGGGGGCACCGCACACGGCTAAGAGATCCAAGGATCAATTGTTGTGTCTCTGGGGTGCCCCCATGCCCCCGTATATAAAGGAGCAAGGGGGGAGGTGGCCGGCCTAGGAGGAGGGCGCGTCAAGGGGGGAGTCCTACTCCCACCGGGAGTAGGACTCCTCCTTCCCTTGTTGGAGTAGGAGAGAAGGAAAGAGGGGGAGAGGAGGAAGGAAAAGGGGGCTGCACCCCTTGTCCAATTTGGACCAGAGGGGGGCTGCGCGCCTCCTTCCTTTCGGCCTCTCTCCTCTATTCCCGTATGGCCCAACAAGGCCCATATACTCCCCGGCGAATTCCCGTAACTCTCCGGTACTCCGAAAAATACCCGAATCATTCGGAACCTTTCCGAAGTCCGAATATAGTTGTCCGATATATCGATCTTTACGTCTCGACCATTTCGAGACTCCTCGTCATGTCCCCAATCTCATCCGGGACTCCGAACTCCTTCGGTACATCAAAACACATAAACTCATAATATAACTGTCATCTAACTTTAAGCGTGCGGACCCTACGGGTTCGAGAACAATGTAGACATGACCGAAACATGTTTTCGATCAATAACCAATAGCGTAACCTGGATGCTCATATTGGCTCCCACATATTCTACGAAGATCTTTATTGGTCAAACCGCATAACAATATACGTTGTTATCTTTGTCATCGGTATGTTACTTGCCCGAGATTTGATCGTCGGTATCTCAATACCTAGTTCAATCTCGTTACCGGCAAGTCTCTTTACTCGTTCCGTAATACATCATCCCGCAACCAACTAATTAGTTGCAATGCTTGCAAGGCTTATAGTGATGTGCATTACCGAGTGGGCCCAGAGATACCTCTCCGACAATCGGAGTGACAAATCCTAATCTCGAAATACACCAATCCAACAAGTACCTTTGGAGACACCTGTAGAGCACCTTTATAATCACCCAGTTACGTTGTGACGTTTGGTAGCACACAAAGTGTTCCTACGGTAAACGGGAGTTGCATAATCTCATAGTCACAGGAACATGTATAAGTCATGAAGAAAGCAGTGGCAACATACTAAACGATCAAGTGCTAAGCTAACGGAATGGGTCAAGTCAATCACATCATTCTCCTAATGATGTGATCCTGTTAATCAAATGCCAACTCTTTGTCCATGGCTAGGAAACATAACCATCTTTGATTAATGAGCTAGTCCAGTAGAGGCATACTAGTGACACTCAGTTTGTCTATGTATTCACACATGTATCATGTTTCCGGTTAATACAATTCTAGCATGAATGATAAACATTTATCATGAAATAAGGAAATAAATAATAACTTTATTATTGCCTCTAGGGCATATTTCCTTCAATTACATGTGGGATCATATTCAAATTCATCAATATAGCTATCATATAAAATTTTCTCTACATGATCCACATGCATGCAAAGTTGACACTCTTCCAAAATAGTGGGATCATCAAATAAAGTCATGACCTCTCCAAGTCCACTTTTATCAAAATTTTCATAAGATTGATTATGCTCCAAAGTAGCGGGATCATTTTTACCTAGAGTTGGCACTCTTCCAAACTCACTTTCAATATTATCGCAAAGACATTCATCATGAGGCTTAAATAAAATTTCAAGATCATAAGAAGAATCACCCCAATCATGATCATTGCAATAAGTAGTGACATATTAAAATTAGCATCCCCAAGCTTGTGGTTTTGCATATTATTAGCACAATTGACATTAATAGAATTTATAGTAACATCATTGCAATCATGCTTTTCATCTAAGGAGCTATCATGAATCACTTTATAAATTTCTTCTTTTAACACTTCATCACAATTTTTAGATTCATAAATCTCAATCAAAACTTCATAAAGATAATCTAGTGAACTCAATTAACTATTGATTGGTTCATCATAATTGGATCTTTTGAAAAGATTATAAAGTGGATGAGGATCCATATCAAGAGATTTTTCGCAAGCGAAGATGCAAGCAAATAGAAGACACATGACACACAAACAAATAAGAGATCTAACGAGAAAACGGCGAACGGAAAAAGAGGGTGAATAAAATGGCAAATTTTTGTGAAGTGGGGGAGATGAAAATGAGAGGCAAATGGAAAGTAATGTAAATTTCAAGGAGATGAGATTTGTGATTAGGAACCTGGTAGATGTTGATGATGTCTCCCGAGCAACGGCACCAGAAAGTTCCTTTGATGTCGCTTGAGATGTGTCGGTGTTTCCCCAAGGAATAAGGGAGGATGCAGCACATCAATAGTAATCTATTTCCCTTAGTGATGAGATCAAGGTTATCGAACCAGTAGGAGAACCACGCAACACTACATAAATGGTACCTACACACAAATAACAAATACTTGCAACCCGACGCGTTAAAGAGGTTGTCAATCCCTTTCGGGTAGCGTCGCCAAAACATGACGTAAGGATAAGATAAAGATATAGTAGATTGATAAATGCAAATAAAAGTAAATAAAACACAGAAAGGTATTTTTGGATTTTTGATAATATAGATCTGAAAATAAAAGAAGCAAATAAAAGAAAAGGCAATTGGCAATATGGATCTGTAAGTATATGATAGGAAAATAGACCTGGGGGCCATAGATTTCACTAGTGGCTTCTCTCGAGAAAATAGCAATGGTGGGTAGAAAAATTACTGTTGGGCAATTGATAGAAAAGAAAATAATTATGATGATATCCAAGAAAATGGTCATGTATATAGGCATCATGTACAACATTAGTAGATCGACTCCTGCCTGCATCTACTACTATTACTCCACACATCGACCGCTATCTAGCATGCATCTAGTGTATTATGTTCATGAAAAAACGGAGTAATGCAATAAGAATGATGACATGATGTATACAAGATCTATTCATGTAGGAATAGACCCCATATTTTTATCCTTAATAGCAACGATACATGCATGCCTTGCTGCCCCTTCTATCACGGGGAAAGGACACTGCAAGATCGAACCCATTACAAAGCACCTCTTCACATTGCAAGATAAACAGATCAAGTTGGCCAAACAAAACCCAAATATCGGAGAAGAAATACAAGGCTATAACAATCAAGATTGGATATTAAATCAAGGCAAATCTAATCATAAACTCACAATTCATCGGATCCAAACAAACACACCGCAAAGAGTCATTACATCAAATAGATCTCCAAGAGACCATTGTATTGAGATACAAAGAGAGAAAAAGCCATCTAGCTACTGCCTACAGACCCGTAGGTCTGCAATGAACTACTCACGCATCATCGGAGAGGCACCAATGAGGATGATAAACCCCTATATGATGGTGTCTAGATTGGATCTGGTGGTTTTGGAACTTGCGACGGCTGGAATTGATTTTCGTCGACTCCCCTAGGGTTTCGAGAGTATTGGGGTATTTATAGAGCGAAGAGGCAGTGCAGGAGGCCACCAAGGTGGGCCCAACCCACCTTGGCGCGCCTAGGGGCCCAGGTGCGCCCTGGTGGGTTGTGCCCCTTCGGGGCAACCCCCAGATGCTTCTCTAGCCCATCTGGTGTCTTGTGGTCCAAAAAAATCCACAAAAAGTTTTGCTGCATTTGGACTCCGTTTGATATTGATTTTTTGCGGTGTAAAAAACAAGTAGAAAACAGCAACTAGCACTTGGCACTATGTTAATAGGTTAGTCCCAAAAAAATGATATAAGATGATTGTAAAACATCCAAGAATGATAATACAATAACATGGAACAATAAAAAATTATAGATACGTTGGATACGTATCATCGCACAGCTTGGTGAGGAATCAGGCTCCCGTCGTCGAACCGGAGCTTATTTGGTGGCGGTCGCGTGGGCCACTATCGGTGCGGAGGCAGCAGGCCCCCGAGCAGGTGGTACGTCGCCGTGTCAGGGAGGAGGACTGTAGCGACCAGACCTCAAACATCCTGATCTCTGTGCATCAGTGTCATCCCTGGATCGGTAATGCTGACACGCACAGTACTTGAAGGATTTATAATAGAGTGGCAATCACACACTTATTACATCGAATGTCTCAAAAGATAACTTATTACAATAAATATGGCTTAAGGCCATCTAAATACGATAACAACGGAAGGCTTGGAAGATAAAGCGAGTCCATCAACTCCAACGGCATCATTGAGTGAAAGATCACGACCTAAGGCACCTTACTCATCGTCTGAAAAGTCTGCAACATGAACGTTGCAGCCCGGAAACGGGTCAGCACATGGAATATGCTGGCAATGTAACACATAGAGAGTAATGAACAGAATAATGCTATCACTACATGCATATATGGCTTGGTGGAAAGCTCTATAGTTACAGTTTTGCATAAAGCCAATTTTTCCCTACAACAAAGGAATAAATTTTATTTAACTATCATGGTGGTTGTTAAACATTGAGAAGGTTCACCCAACTCAATCCCAATTAAGCATCATCATTAAGCCCAATCAAAATTTAAATTAAGTAACATGATGAGATTCACATGATAATCCAAGTACTAGATACTCAAAACATCTATAACCGGGGACACGGCTAACCATGATTAGTTTATACACTCTGCGGAGGTTTGTACACTTTTCCCCCCAAGACTCGATCTCCTCCGTTGGATTCTCGCACTACATGTTGTTTGAGAGATGGATGACCGAGACATAGTCTTTCAGAAGCGTTAGTGATGACCCACAAGTATAGGGGATCTATCGTAGTCCTTTTGATAAGTAAGAGTGTCGAACACAACAAGGAGCAGAAGGAAATGACAAGCAGTTTTCAGTAAGGTATTCTCTGCAAGCACTGAAATTATAGGTAATAGATAGTTTTGTGATAAGATAATTTGTAACGGGTAACACAAGCAATGAAAGTAAATAAAGTGCAGCAAGGTGGCCCAATCCTTTTTGTAGCAAAGGACAAGCCTGGACAATTTCTTATAATGAGAAAAGCGCTCCCGAGGACACATGGGAATTATCGTCAAGCTAGTTTTCATCACGCTCATATGATTCGCGTTTGGTACTTTGATAATTTGATATGTGGGTGGACCGGTGCTTGGGTACTGCCCTTACTTGGACAATCATCCCACTTATGATTAACCCCTATTGCAAGCATCCGCAACTACAAAAGAAGTATTAAGGTAAACCTAACCATAGCATGAATCTAGTGGATCCAAATCAACCCCTTACGAAGCAACACATAAACTAGGGTTTAAGCTTCTGTCACTCTAGCAACCCATCATATACTTATTACTCCCCAATTCATTCCTCTAGGCCCAAATAATGGTGAAGTGTCATGTAGTCGACGTTCACATAACACCACTAGAGGAGAGACAACATACATCTCATCAAAATATCGAACGAATACCAAATTCACATGACTACTAATAGCAAGACTTCACCCATGTCCTCAGGAACAAACGTAACTACTCACAAAGCATATCCATGTTCATGATCAGAGGAGTATTAATATGCATTAAGGATCTGAACATATGATCTTCCACCAAGTAAACTAATTAGCATCAACTACAAGGAGTAATCAACACTACTAGCAACCCACAGGTACCAATTTGTGGTTTTCATACAAGATTAGATACAAGAGATGAACTAGGGTTTTGAGAGGAGATGGTGCTGGTGAATATGTTGATGGAGATTGACCCCCTCTCGATGAGAGGATCGTTGGTGATGACGATGGTGATGATTTCCCCCTCCCGGAGGGAAGTTTCCCTGGTAGAACAGCTCCGCCGGAGCCCTAGATTGGTTCCGCCAAGGTTCCGCCTCGTGGCGGCGGAGTTTCGTCCCGTAAGCTTGCTTATGATTTTTTCCAGGGTAAAAGCCTTCATATAGCAGAAGATGGGCATCGGAGGGCCACCAGGGGGCCCAGGAGACAGGGGGCGCGCCCAGTAGAGTGGGCGCGCCCCCACCCTCCTGGCCAGGGTGTGGGCCCCCTTTGGTGTTTTCTTCGCTCAATAATTCTTATTAATTCCAAAAATAACTTCCGTGGAGTTTTAGGATTTTTGGAGCTATGCAGAATAGGTTTCCAATATCTGCTCCTTTTCCAGCCAGAATTCCAGCTGCCGGCATCCCCCTTCTTCATAGTAAACCTTGTAAAATAAGAGAGAATAGCCATAAGTATTGTGATATAACGTGTAATAACAGCCCATAATGCAATAAATATTGATATAAAAGCATGATGCAAAATGGACGTTGCTACGTCTTGAGCTTGCGTTGGTTTTCCTTGAAGAGGAAAGGGTGATGCAGCAAAGTAGTGTAAGTATTTCCCTCAATTTTTGAGAACCAAGGTATCAATCTAGTAGGAGGCTCCTCAACAAGTCCCACGAACCTACACAAACAACCAAAGAACTTGCAACCAACGCGATAAAGGGGTTGTCAATCCCTTCACGGCCACTTGCGAAAGTGAGATCTGATAGAGATAAAATGATAAGATAAATATTTTTTTGGTATTTTATAATATAGATGCATAAAGTAAAGATGCAAATAAAAGTAGATTGGAAGCAAATATGATAAGAGATAGACCCGGGGGCCATAGGTTTCACTAGAGGCTTCTCTTGAGATAGCATAAGTATTACGATGGGTGAACAAATTACTGTCGAGCAATTGATAGAAAAGCGAATAATTATGAGATTATCTAGGCATGATCATGTGTATAGGCATCACGTCCGCAACAAGTAGACCGACTCCTGCCTGCATCTACTACTATTACTCCACACATCGACCGCTATCCAGCATGCATCTAGAGTATTAAGTTCATAAGAACAGAGTAACACATTAAGCAAGACGACATGATGTAGAGGGATAAACTCAAGCAATATGATATAAAACCCATCTTTTTATCCTCTATGGCAACAATACAATATGTGTCTTGCAACCCTTTCTGTCACTGGGTAAGAACACCGCAAGATTGAATCCATAGCTAAGCACTTCTCCCATGGCAAGAAAGATCAATCTAGTAGGCCAAACCAAACTAATAATTCGAAGAGACTTGCAAAGATAACTCAATCATACATAAAAGAATTCAGAGAAGATTCAAATATCATTCATAGATAAACTTGATCATAAACCCACAATTCATCGGATCTCAACAAACACACCGTAAAAAGAGATTACATCAAATAGATCTCCACAAGAGAGGGGGAGAACATTGTATTGAGATCCAAAAAGAGAGAAGAAGCCATCTAGCTAATAACCATGGACCTGTAGGTCTGTGGTAAACTACTCACAACTCATCGGAAGGGCTATGGTGTTGATGTAGAAGCCCTCCATGGTCGATTCCCCCTCCGGCAGAGTGCCGGTGAAGGCTCCAAGATGGGATCTCGCGGATACAGAAGGTTATGGTGGTGGAAATTGTGTTTCTTCTACTCCCTGGATGTTTTCGGGGTACGTAGGCTTATATAGGAGGAAGAAGTACGTCGGTGGACGCCCGAGGGGCCCACGAGATAGGGGGCGCGCCCTATGGGGGGGCCCTCCTATCTCGTGGAGGCCTCAGCTGCTTCTTGACTTGCACTCCAAGTCCTCTGGATCACGTTCGTTCCAAAAATCACGCTCCCGAAGGTTTCATTCCGTTTGGACTCCGTTTGATATTCCTTTTCTTCGAAATACTGAAATAGGCAAAAAAAACAACAATACGGGTTGGGCCTCCTGTTAGTAGGTTAGTCCCAAAAATGATATAAATGTGTAAAATAAAGCCCATAGACATCCAAAATAGGTAATATAATAGCATGGAACAATCAAAAATTATAGATACGTTGGAGACGTATCAAGCATCCCCAAGCTTAATTCCTGCTCGTCCTCGAGTAGGTAAATGATAAAAAAGAAATTTTTGATGTGGAATGCTACCTAGCATAATTCTCAATGTAATTTTCTTTAATGTGACATGAATGTTCAGATCCAAATGATTCAAGATAAAAGCTTGTAAAACATAAAAATAATAATACTTCGAAGCATACTAACAAATAATCATGTCCTATTAAAATAGCATAGCCAAAGAAAGCTTATCCCTACAAAATCATATAGTTAGGCCATGCTTCATTTCCATTACACAAAATACTCCCATCATGTACAACCCCGATGACGAGCCGAGCAATTGGTTCATACTTTTTAACGCGCTTCAGCTTTTTTCAACTCTTACGCAATACATGAGCACAAGCCATGGACATAGCACTATGGTGGTCTATTGTGGTGGTTGTAAAGACAAAAAGAGGGAGAAGATAGTCTCACATCAACTAGGCGTATCAACAGGCTATGGAGATGCCCATCAATAGATATCAATGTGAGTGAGTAGGGATTGCCATGCAACGGATGCACTAGAGCTATAAATATATGAAAGCTCAACAAAATAAACTAAGTGGGTGTGCATCCAACTTGCTTGCTCACGAAGACCTAGGGCATTTTGAGGAAGCCCATCATTGGAATATACAAGCCAAGTTCTATAATGAAAAATTCCCACTAGTATATGATAGTGACAACATATGAGACTCTCTATCATGAAGATCATGTTGCTATTTTTGAAGCACAAGTGTGGAAAAAGAGATAGTAGCAATTGTCCCTTATCTCTTTTTCTCTCATTTTTTTCTTTTTCTTTCTTTTTTTTCTTTTTCTCCTTTTTTCCCTTTTTCTTCTTTTTCTTCTTTTTTTCTTTTTGGTGGGCTTCTTTGGCCTCTTTTATTTTTATAAAGTCCGAAGTCCCATCCCGACTTGTGGGGGATAGTCTTCATCATCCTTTCCTCACTGGGACAATGCTCTAATAATGAAGATCATCACACTTTTATGGATTTACAACTCAAGAATTACAACTCAAAGCTAGAACAAAATATGACTCTATATGAATGCCTCCGGCGGTGTACCGGGATATGCAATGAATCAAGAGCAACATGTATGATAATTATGAAGGTGGCGTTGCCACAAATACGATGTCAACTACATGATCATGCAAAGAGCAATATGACAATGATGAAACGTGTCATAATAAACGGAACGGTGGAAAGTTGCATGGCAATATATCTCGGAATGGCTATGGAAATGCCATAATAGGTAGGTATGGTGGCTGTTTTGAGGAAGGTAAATAATGGGTACAAGATACCGGCGAAAGTTGCGCGGTAAAAAGAAAAGCTAGCTAAGTGGAAGGACGAGTGTGCGTATATCCATGGACTCACATTAGTCATAAAGAACTCATATACTTATTGCAAAAGTCTACTTCGCCCTCGAAGCAAAGTACTACTACACATGCCCCAAGAGGGATAGATTGGTAGGAAAAATCCATCGCTCGTCCCCGATTGCCACTCATAAGGAAGACACTCAAAAGAGCACCTCATGCAACAAATTTGTCGCACAACTTTTACTATACGTGCATGCTAAGGGACTTGCCAACTTCAACAAAAGTATTTCTCAATTTCATAATTATCCACTAGCATGACCCTAACATTACTACCTTTATATCTCAAAACAATTATCAAGCAACAAATTGATCATAGCACCCAATTCTCTTCTATGATAGTTTTTATTATACCCAACTTGGATGCTCATCATTCTAGGACCAAATTTGTAACCATAGTAAATACCATGCTGTTCTAAAATACTCTCAAAATAATATAAGTGAAGTATGAGAGACTGGAAATTTCTTTAAAATTAATCCACCGCCATGCTCTAAAAGATATAAGTGAAGCACTAGAGCAAAAACTATCAAGCTCAAAAGATATAAGTGAAGCACAAAGAGTGTTCTAGCAAATTTCTAATCAAATAGGCTTCTCCCAAAAGGTGTGTACAACAAGGATGATTGTGGTAAACTAAAAAGCAAAGACTAATATAATACACGACGCTCCAAGCAAAACACATATTATGTGGCAAATAAAAATATAGCTCCAAATAAAGTTACCAATGAATGAAGACGAAAGAGGGGATGCCTTCCTGGGGCATCCCCAAGCTTAGGCTTTTGACTATCCTTGAATATCTTAGGGTTCCTTGGGCATCCCCAATCTTAGGCTCTTACCACCCTTTATTCCATAGTCCATAAAAGCTTTACCCAAAACTTGAAAACTTCACAACACAAAACTCAACAAGAAATCTTATAAGCTCCGCTAGTGAAAGATAACAAAACCACCACATAAGGTACTGTAATGAACTCATTCTTTATTTATTTTTGTGTTAAACCTACTGTATTCAAACTTCTCTATGGTTTATAAACTATTTTACTAGCCATAGATGCATCAAAACAAGCAAACAACACACGAAAAACAGAATATGTCAAAAACAGAACATTCTGTAGAAATCTGTAACTAACGCAAACTTATAGAACTCTAAAAATCCTACTAAAATAGGACGTACTGGAAAATTTGTTTATTGATCAGCATCAAAAAGAATCAATGCAAAATCTCGTTCTTGTGATTTATTGAATTTTTTCTCGTGAGCGCAAAGTTTCTGTTTTTTAGCAGAATCAAATCAACTATCATCATAGGTTATCCTATAGGTTCTACTTGGCACAAACACTAATTAAAAGATAAAAACACATCTAAACAGAAAATGGAAGCAGAAACTTAATACTAAACAGGAACAAAAACAAAAAACACAAAGAAAATTGGGTTGCCTCCCAACTAGCGCTATCGTTTAACGCCCCTAGCTAGGCATAAAAGCGAAGATAGATCTAAGTAGTGCCATCTTTGGCACTTGATTCATAAGTAGCCCGCATGATAGATTCATAAGGTAATTTGACTTTCTTTCTTGGAAAGTGCTCCATGCCTTTCTTTAATGGAAATTGGAATCTAATATTCCCTTCCTTCATATCAATAATTGCACCAATCGTTCTAAGGAAAGGTCTACCAAGAATAATAGGGCAAGAAAGATTGCAATCTATATTAAGAACGATAAAATCAACGTGCGCCAAATTTCTATTTGCAACAATTAGAACATCATTGATCCTTCCCATTGGCTTTTTAATGGTGGAATCAGCAAGGTGCAAATTTAAAGAGCAATCATCAAGATCATGGAAACCTAGAATATCACATAAAGTTTTCGGAATCGTGGAAACACTAGCACCCAAATCACACAAAGCAAAACACTCATGATCTTTAATTCTAATCTTTATAGTAGGTTTCCACTCATCATTAAGTTTTCTAGGTATAGAAACCTCCAAATTAAGTTTTTCATCATAAGATTGCAACAAAGCATCAACGATATGTTTGGTAAAAGCTTTATTTTGACTATAAGCATGAGGAGAATTAACAACGGATTGCAACAAGGAAATACAATCTTCTAAAGAACAATTATCATAATCAAATTCCTTAAAATCCGAGATAGTGGGTTCAATACTATTTAAAGTCATGACCTCTCCAATCCCACTTTTACCAAATTTAGCATCAAGATCTAAAAACTCCGAATTCTTGGGACGCCTTCTAGGTAAAGTTGACTCATCATCAGTTCCATAATTATCAAGATTCGTATTTCAAAACATAGATCTAATAGGAGACGCATCAATAACTTTAAGATCTTCATCATTATTTTCATGTAACTTTTCTGGTTTGGCAGCCATCTTATTGACTAAGGTAGCTTGCTTATCAGAAATTTTGGCTATAGCATTTTCAAGCCGGGTAATTTGAGAGTTCACACCATAAAATTCCTTATTCATATCATCAAGCTCCTTATTCATAAAACTCAAAACCCCTTTTTGTTCTTTAAGCTCTTTTCTGAAAAAAATTATTGTGCTCAAATTGCAAATTTAAGCTTCTAATATTTGATTCAATCTCCTCCATCCTTCTAAGAAGGAGGTCAGAACCTTTAGGCAGAGCCATAAGGTCAAATAGGCACACAAGCAAACAGAAAAAGGCAAGTGAAAAGAGAGAGGAGAAGATTGGGAAAGAGAGGGCAAATAAAACAGCAAGGTGAATTGGGGGAGAGGAAAACGAGAGGCAAATGGCAAATAATGTAAATGCGAGGGAGATGAGTTTGTGATGGGTACTTGGTATGCCTTGACTTGAGCGAAGACCTCCCCAGCAACGGCGCCAGAAATCCTTCTTGCTACGTCTTGAGCTTGCATTGGTTTTCCTTGAAGAGGAAAGGGTGATGCAGCAAAGTAGCGAAAGTATTTCCCTCAGTTTTTGAGAACCAAGGTATCAATCCAGTAGGAGGCTCCTCAACAAGTCCCACGAACCTACACAAACAAACAAAGAACTCACAACCAACGCGATAAAGGGATTGTCAATCCCTTCACGGCCACTTGCGAAAGTGAGATCTGATAGAGATAAAATGATAAGATAAATATATTTTTGGTATTTTATAATATAGATGCAGAAAGTAAAGATGCAAATAAAAGTAGATTGGAAGCAAATATGATAAGAGATAGACCCGAGGGCCATAGGTTTCACTAGAGGCTTCTCTCGAGATAGCATAAGTATTACAGTGGGTGAACAAATTACTGTCGAGCAATTGATAGAAAAGCGAATAATTATGAGATTATCTAGGCATGATCATGTATATAGGCATCACGTCCACAACAAGTAGCCCGACTCCTGCCTGCATCTACTACTATTACTCCACACATCGACCGCTATCCAGCATGTATCTAGAGTATTAAGTTCATAAGGACAAAGTAACACATTAAGCAAGATGACATGATGTAGATGGATAAACTCAAGCAATATGATATAAACCCCATCTTTTTATCCTCGATGGCAACAATACAATACGTGTCTTGCAACCCTTTCTATCACTGGGTAAGAACACCGCAAGATTGAACCCAAAGCTAAGCACTTCTCCCATGGCAAGAAAGATCAATCTAGTAGGCCAAACCAAACTGATAATTTGAAGAGACTTGCAAAGATAACTCAATCATACATAAAAGAATTCAGAGAAGATTCAAATATTATTCATAGATAAACTTGATCATAAACCCACAATTCATCGGATCTCGACAAACACACCGCAAAAAGAGATTACATCAAATAGATCTCCACAAGAGAGGGGGAGAACATTGTATTGAGATCCAAAAAGAGAGAAGAAGCCATCTAGCTAATAACTATGGACCCGTAGGTCTGTGGTAAACTACTCACAACTCATCGGAAGGGCTATGGTGTTGATGTAGAAGCCCTCCGTGGTCGATTCCCCCTCCGGCAGAGTGTCGGCGAAGGCTCCAAGATGGGATCTCGCGGATATAGAAGGTTACGGTGGTGGAAATTGTGTTTCGTCTGCTCCCTGGATGTTTTCGGGGTACATAGGCTTATATAGGAGGAAGAAGTACGTCGGTGGACGCCCGAGGGGCCCACGAGACAGGGGGTGCACCCTATAGGGGGGGCACGCCCTCCTCTCTCATGGAGGCCTCGACTGCTTCTTGACCTGCACTCCAAGTCCTCTGGATCACGTTTGTTGCAAAAATCACGCTCCCAAAGGTTTCATTCCGTTTGGACTCTGTTTGATATTCCTTTTCTTCGAAATACTGAAATAGGCAAAAAAACAGCAATACGGGCTGGGCCTCCGGTTAGTAGGTTAGTCCCAAAAATGATATAAATGTGTAAAATAAAGCCCACAGACATCCAAAACAGGTAATATAAGAGCATGGAACAATCAAAAATTATAGATACGTTGGAGACCTATCAGACGTATCAACTCCCCCAAGCTTAGACCTCGCTTGTCCTCAAGCGGAAGCCGAAATCGAAAAATGTGTCCACATGTTTAGAGATTGAGGTGTCGATAAAAAATAAAATATGGACATGAGGGCATCATGATCATTCTTATAACAGCAACATATATAGATTTTGTCATATGATTTCTTATGCTCAAGTAACAATCAATTCACAATGTGAAGTATGGTTCAGAAACTTCATTGAGAACTAGCAAACTATAATCTCAGTCATTGAAGCAATTGCAATTTACCATAACATCAAAAAGAGTAAAGAATAGAGCTTTTCAGCAAGTCCACATACTCAACTATCATATATTCTTCTACAATTGCTAACACTCACGCAATACTTGTGGTTATGGAGTTTCAATCGGACACAGAGAAAGATAGGGGCTTATTGTTTCGCCTCCCAACGTATTCACCTTTGGGTGATGTCAACAATAATAGTTCATGCTAACTTACATCCAATTGGATATATATCAGGATCTACCAACACGAGGTGCTTGCCAAAGGATAAAATGAAAAAGGGAAAGGTGAAGATCACCTTGACTCTTGCATAAAGTAAAAACATAAAGTAAAAGATAGGCCCTTCGCAGAGGGAAGCAGAGGTTGTCACGTGCTTTTAGGGTTGGATGCATAAAATCTTAATGCAAAAGAACGTCACTTTATATTGCCACTTGTGATATGAACCTTTATTATGCAGTCCGTCGCTTTTATTACTTCCATATCACACGATCGTATAAAGCTTATTTTCTCCGCACTAATAAGTCATACATATTTAGAGAGCAATTTTTATTGCTTGCAACATGACAACTTACTTGAAGGATCCTACTCAATCCATAGGTAGGTATGGTGGACTCTCATGGCAAAACTGGGTTTAAGGATATTTGGAAGCACAAGTAGTATCTCTACTTGGTGCAAGGAATTTTTGGCTAGCATGAGGGGGAAAGGCAAGCTCAACGTGTTGGGAAGATCAATGACAATATACTTTAACTGAGATGTGAGAGAACATAAACCATTACATTGTCTTCCTTGTCCAACATCAACTCTTTAGCATGTCATACTTAATGAGTGCTCACAATCATAAAAGATGTCCAAGATAGTATATTTATATGTGAAGACCTCTCTTTCCTTATTGCTTCCTATTAATTGCAACAATGACCAAAACTATGTTTGTCAACTCTCAACAACTTTTATGCCTCATACTTTTTATATGTGAAGTCATTACTATCCATAAGATCAATATGAACTCTTTTATTTCTTTTTATTCTTTCTATTTTCTCAAGATCATAGCAAGATAGCAAAGCCCTTGACTCAACACTAATCTTTATTATAGATAGTTCACGGACTCGATTACATAAAGAGATCACAAAGCAAAACTCAAAACTACTTGATACCAAAACTTCAATCTACTAGATCAAGAAATTACTAAAAGGATCGAACTAAGTAAAACGGTAAAGATAGGAGTGTGATGGTGATACGATACCGGGCACCTCCCCCAAGCTTGGTAGTTGCCAAGGGGAGTGCCCATACCCATGTAATTATGTCCTCGGAGGTGGTGAAGTAGGAGTTGTTGATGATGTAGGCTTGTCGTCCATCTTCCAAGGCATAGGCTCACCATCATAGAAGGATGATCGAGTCTCCGGGATCCTCAAATCTGCAACCAAACTCATCCTCTTGAATCTATATTCATACTCACAGTTTTGGTTTTGCAGGTCATAGATCTGGGCTTGGAGGTGCTCGATTTTCTCTTGAAGCTTAAAGATTGTCTCCCCAATGATCTTGGCATCCAGCTTGTGGTTGTTGGTGAACTCCGTGATCATCATCTGGTTGGCGTTGAGTCCACGCTCCACCATCCCTTGACACTTGAAAACTTGTTGCTCCATGGCTTCGAGCTTTGTCTCCATGCTTTCGGTACGCCTTGGTCCCTCCACATCGCGGATGTGCAGCACCCCCTCACGCATCTCAATGGTTTGAGGGTGTTGCAGCACCTCCGCGAGATAGGGGTTGATAACCCTTTCGAAAAACTTGTCCTTGGGAGCGCTTGGAGACGTCATGGTGCTCTAGATCTGTCAGAAAAACAGCTCGAAACGAAAATAGAGGATATTTGCATGATATGGTGGTCAAAACCTTCGGGAGATTATATAATGAATTTTTACCGACCAAAATACATAACGTGCAAGAAAACGGAGTCCGGGAGGCACAAGAGGTGGCCACGAGACAGGGGGCGCGCCCAGTAAGGGTGGGCGCGCCCTCCACCCTCGTGGAGGCCTCGTGTCCTACCCGAATTACTTCTTGCTTCTCAAAATTTTTAAATATTCCAAAACAGAGGAAAATTGCCATTAGAATTGTTTTGGAGTCACTTTACTTACCGTACCACATAACTATTCCTTTTCAGAGTCTGAAACGTTCTGGAAAGTGTCCCTTATGCATTCCTCCGGGGTTACGGTTTCAATAATATTCTTTCAACATTGATAGGATTACCTGAGATATAATGTTTGATTCTTTGACTGTTCACCACCCTCGGACTTGTGCCTTTGAATTCTTTGATTTTTATGGCACCGGAACGATAGACCTCCTCGATAACGTAAGGACCTTCCCATTTGGAGAGAAGTTTTCCTGCAAAAAAATCTTAAACGAGAGTTGAATAACAACACATAATCACCTACGTTAAACTCACGCTTTTGTATCCTTTTGTCATGCCATCTTTTAACTTTTTCTTTGAATAGCTTGACATTGTCGTAGGCCTGGGTTCTCCATTCATCAAGTGAGCTAATATCAAATAACCTCTTCTCACCAGCAAGTTTGAAGTCATAGTTGAGCTCTTTAATAGCCCAATATGCTTTAGGTTCAAGTTCAAGAGGTATGTGACATGCTTTTCCATAAACCATCTTATACGGAGACATACCCATAGGATTTTTATATGCAGTTCTATGGGCCCATAATGCATCATCAAGTTTATTGGACCAATTCTTTCTAGATCTATTGATAGTCTTTTGCAAAATTAATTTGAGATCTCTATTGCTCAACTCTACTTGACCACTAGACTGTGGGTGATAAGGAGATGCGATTCTATGATTAACATCATACTTAGCAAGCATCTTACGGAAAGCACCATGAATAAAATGTGAACCACCATCAGTCATAAGATATCTAGGGACTCCAAACCTCAGAAAAATAATTTCTTTAAGCATCTTAATAGAGGTGTTATGATCAGCACTACTAGTTGGAATAGCTTGCACCCACTTAGTAACGTAATCAACATCAACTAAAATATGGGTGTAACCATTAGAGGCAGGAAAGGGTCCCATATAATCAAAGCCCCAAACATCAAATGGTTCAATAACAAGAGATAATTCATAGGCATTTCTTGACATCTACTAATATTACCTATTCTTTGACATTCATCACAAGACAAGACAAACTTACGAGCATCTTTGAAGAGAGTAGGCCAATAAAAACCGGATTGCAATACCTTATGTGTAGTTCTATCTCCAGCATGGTGTCCTCCATATGATTCGGAGTGACACTTGTGTAGGATCTATTCCTGTTCATGCGCAGGTACACAACGTCTAATAACACCATCTACTCCTTATTTATAAAGGTGTGGGTCATCCTAGAAGTAATGTCTTAAATCATAAAAGAACTTTTTCTTTTGCTGGTATGTGAAACTAGGTGGTATAAATTTAGCAACAATGTAATTAGCATAATCAGCATACCAAGGAGTAGTACGAGAAGCATTAATGACTGCTAATTGTTCATTAGGAAAGCTATCATCAATAGGTAGTGGGTCATCAAGAACATTCTCTAACCTAGACAGGTTGTCTGCAACAGGGTTCTCAGCTCCCTTTCTATCAATAATATGCAAATCAAATTCTTGGAGCAAGAGAACCCATCTAATGAGTCTAGGCTTAGCATCTTTCTTTTCCATAAGATATTTAATAGCAGCATGATCAGTGTGAATAGTAACTTTGGAATCAACAATGTAAGGTCTGAACTTATCACAAGCAAATACAACTGCTAAGAACTCTTTTTCAGTAGTAGCATAATTTCTCTCGGCAGTATCAAGAGTTTTACTAGCATACTGGATAACATTCAATTTCTTATCAACTCTTTGCCCTAGAACATCACCTACAACATAATCACTAGCATCACACATAATTTCAAAGGGTAAATTCCAATCAGGTGGCTGAACAATAGGTGCAGTGATCAAAGCTTTCTTAAGTATTTCAAATGCTTCCACACAATCATCATCAAAGACAAAAGGAATATCTTTTTGCAATAAATTAGTCAGAGGCCTAGAGATTTTAGAAAAGTCCTTAATGAACCTCCTATAAAAACTGGCATGACCAAGGAAACTTCTTATACCTTTTATGTCCTTGGGACATGGCGTCTTTTCAATAGCATCAACTTTAGCTTTATCAACTTCAATACCTCTTTCGGAAATCTTATGCCCCAAGACAATGCCTTCATTAACCATAAAGTGGCACTTTTCCCAATTCAAGACGAGACTAGTGTCTTCACATCTCTGCAAAACTCGATCAAGGTTGCTCAAGCAATCATCAAAAGAGGATCCATAAACGGAGAAATCATCCATGAATACCTCACAAATCTTTTCACAAAAGTCAGAGAATATAGCCATCATGCATCTTTGAAAGGTAGCAGGTGCATTAAATAAACCAAAAGGCATACATCTATAAGCAAAAGTACCAAAAGGGCAAGTAAAAGTAGTTTTTGATTGATCCTCCGCTGACAGAGGTATTTGAGAGAAACCAGAATAACCATCTAGAAAGCAGAAATGTGTATGTTTGGATAGTATTTCTAGCATTTGATCAATAAAAGGTAAAGTGTAATGATCTTTCTTAGTAGCTTTATTTAATTTACGGAAATCAATTACCATCCTATAACATGTAATAATTCTTTGCGGGATCAATTCATCTTTATCATTTGGAACGACATTAATAACTCCCTTTTTAGGAACGCAATGGACAGGACTTACCCATTCAGTATCAGCAATGGGATAAATTATACCTGCCTCAAGGAGCTTTAGTATCTCCTTTCTTACCACTTCTTTCAACTTAGGATTTAATCGTCATTGAGGATCTCTAACTGGTTTGACATCTTTCTCCACTTTAATTTTGTGTTGGCATAGAGTGCGACTAATGCCCTTAAGATCATCCAGAGTATATCCGATAGTAGCACGGTGCTTCTTCAGAGTTTTCAATAATCTTTCTTCTTCTTTGTCTGAAAGGTTAGCACTAATAATATTAGGATACATTTTCTTTTCATCAAGATAAGCATACTTAAGATTATTAGGTAATGGTTTGAGCTCAAACACGGGATCACCTAGGAGGGGGATCCCCTAGGATTTCAACAGGCAAGTTGTGTTTCAGAATAGGACCCTGTTGAAGGAACACTTTACCTTGGGTGGAGGGGGATCCCCTAGGATTTCAACAGGCAAGTTGTGTTTCAGAATAGGACCCTATTGAAGGAACACTTCATCTATTTCCCTTCTTTCATTCATAAACATATCATTTTCATGGTCTAGCAAATATTGTTCTAACGGATCAGTAAGAGGCACGGCGATAGAAGCAAGACCAATAATCTCATCCTTACTACGTGATTCTTTATCACGGGGTTGTCTACGAAACTTAGCAAAATTAAACTCATGAGACATATCCCCTAAGCCAATTGTAACAACATCCTTTTTGCAATCAATCCTGGCATTAACAATATTCAAGAAGGGTCTACCAAAAATAATGGTACAAAAGTCATCTTGTGGGGAACCAAGAACAAGAAAATCAGAAGGATGTTTAACTTTCCCACACAAGACTTCAACATCTCTAACAATCCCAACTGGCTTAATGGTGTCCCTATTGGCAAGCTTAATAGTAACATCAATACCTTCTATTTCAGCAGGTGCAACATCATGCATAATTTCTGTGTATAAGTCAAAGGGTATTGCACTAGCACTAGCACCCATATCACATAAGCCATGATAACAATGATCTCCTATTTTAACAGAAATAACAGGCATGCCTACAGCAGGTCTATGTATCTTATCATCTGGTCTAGCAATATTAGCAGCCTGTTCACAGAAGTAAATAACATGCCCATCTAAATTATCATCCAAGAGATCTTTAACCATAGCAATACTAGTTCAACTTTGATTTGCTCAGGAGGTGTATAAGTCCTAGTATTACTCTTATGAACAACAGTTGAAGCTTTAGCATGATCCTTCATCCTAACAGGAAAAGGTGTTTTCTAAACATAACTAGTAGGAACAATAGGATCATTATAAGTGATAGTATTTTCTTCAACTATAATAGGTGCAACTACTTTTACTTCAATGGGAGGATTATATTTAAACCACTTCTCCTTAGGGAGATCAACGTGAGCAGCAAAAGATTCACAAAAAGCAGCTACTATCTCAGAGTCAAGTCCATACTTAGCACTAAATCCACGAAAAGCATCGGTATCCATAAAAGATTTAACAGAATCAAACTTAGGTGTTATACCTGACTCCTTACCATTGTCTGAACCCCAACCTTCAGAGTTGCATTTAATTCTTTCCAATAAATCCCACTTGAATTCAGTAATCTTCAGCATATAAGAACCAGCACAAGAAGTATCAAGCATGGTGTGATCATTGAGAGAAAGCCGAGCATAAAAGTTTTGAATAATCATTTCTCTTGAGAGCTCATGATTGGGGAATGAATATAACATTGACTTAAGCCTCTCCCAAGCTTGAGCGATGCTTTCTCCTTCACGAGGCCAGAAATTATATATGTAATTACGATCACGATGATGAAGATGCATAGGATAGAACTTCTGGTGAAATTCCAACTTCAATCGTTTATAGTTCCAAGATCCAGTATCATCACATAGCCTATACCATGTCAATGCATCTCCCTTCAAAGATAAAGGGAAGACCTTCATTTTGAGAACATCATCGGGAATACCTGCAAGCTTAAATAATCCACAAACTTCATCCACAAAGATAAGGTGTAAATCAGGATGCAATGTTCCATCTCCTGCAAAGGGAATAGCTAGCAGTTTCTCTATCATACCCGAAGGAATCTCAAAGTAAATATTTTCAGTGGGTTCAGTAGGTTGAGGAGCAACTCTTTGCTCTAATGGTCGGGGTGAAGATACCCCGAACAAGCCCCTCAAAGGATTAGTTTCCATAGTAACAAGTGACAGAAAATTTCAGCACACTATATAAATGTTTCCTTACCAAGTTCCACTCACCAAAGGCGCTTCACTCCCCGGCAACGACGCCAGAAAAGAGTCTTGATGACGATCTATCGTAGTCCTTTCGATAAGTAAGAGTTTCCAACCCAACGAGGAGCAGAAGGAAATGACAAGCAGTTTACAATAAGGTATTCTCTGCAAGCACTGAAATTATAGGTAAGAAATAGTTTTGTGATAAGATAATTTGTAACGGGTAACAAGCAATGAAAGTAAATAAAGTGCAACAAGGTGGCCCAATCCTTTTTGTAGCAAAGGACAAGCCTGGAAAAATTCTTATAATGAGAAAAGCGCTCCCGAGGACACATGGAATTATCGTCAAGCTAGTTTTCATCACGCTCATATGATTTGTGTTCGGTACTTTGATAATTTGATATGTGGGTGGACCAGTGCTTGGGTACTGCCCTTACTTGGACAAGCATCCCACTTATGATTAACCCCTATTTCAAGCATCCGCAACTACAAAATAAGTATTAAGGTAAACCTAACCATAGCATGAAACTAGTGGATCCAAATCAACCCCTTACGAAGCAACGCATAAACTAGGGTTTAAGCTTCTGTCACTCTAGCAACCCATCATCTACTTATTACTTCCCAATGCCTTCCTCTAGGCCCAAATAATGGTGAAGTGTCATGTAGTCAACGTTCACATTACACCACTAGAGGAGAGACAACATAAATCTCATCAAAATATCGAACGAATACCAAATTCACATGACTACTAATAGCAAGACTTCACCCATGTCCTCAGGAACAAACATAACTACTCACAAAGCATATTCATGTTCATGATCACAGGAGTATTAATATGCATTAAGAATCTGAACAAATGATCTTCCACCAAGTAAACCAATTAGCATCAACTATAAGGAGTAATCAACACTACTAGCAACCCACAGGTACCAATTTGTGGTTTTGATACAAGATTGGATACAAGAGATGAACTAGGGTTTTGAGAGGAGATGGTGCTGGCGAAGATGTTGATGGAGATTGACCCCCTCCTAATGAGAGAATCGTTGGTGATGACGATGGTGATGATTTCCCCCTCCCGGAGGGAAGTTTCCCCGGTAGAACAGCTCCGCCGGAGCCCTAGATTGGTTTCGCCAAGGTTCCGCCTCGTGGCGGCGGAGTTTCATCCTGTAAGCTTGCTTATGATTTTTTCTAGGGTAAAAGCCTTCATATAGCAAAAGATGGGCACCGGAGGGCCACCAGGGGGCCCAGGAGACAGGGGGCGTGCCCAGTAGGGGTGGGCGCGCCCCCACCCTCCTGGCCAGGGTGTGGGCCCCCTCTGGTATTTTCTTCACTCAATAATTCTTATTAATTCCAAAAATAACTTCCGTGGAGTTTCATGATTTTTGGAGCTGTGCAGAATAGGTTTCCAATATTTGCTCCTTTCCCAGCCAGAATTCCAGCTGCCGGCATCCCCCCTCTTCATAGTAAACCATGTAAAATAAGAGAGAATAGCCATAAGTATTGTGACATGACATGTAATAACAGCCCATAATTCAATAAATATTGATATAAAAGCATGATGCAAAATGGACGTATCAGTTAGCACCTTACGATGGGTAGACAGTACCACCTACATCCCCTACATCTGCTAGTGTACCACTGTAAGAGTTCACATGACTTAATCAACTATGCTAGAGCCCATAGTAGCTTGCGGATGCACACGAAAGTTTCTAGCATGAATAATCTCATGATCCCTTTGAGCCTGGGTGGCGGTCCATAGGTGAATCACACGATACCTCGGGATTTCCAAAAATACAGGCAACACTGGGTTCCCCAAGTGCCTCAATCCACCCAGATATGTATTAAATTTGCCACCTTAAGTTGAACCATTAATTAACAATACTCACATCTGTCATGGATACACTCACCCAATCCACGTCTACAAGCATAGCATAGCAATATAGGCAAACGTAGAAGTAACTCCCAAAGGTTTGATAGTAAATAGGACAATAGGTACTACCTCATCTAATTCCCAAGACCCACATATTAATCAGATCCCAACCATGCAATTGTTTGAGGATTGATCTAATGCATTAAAACTGGGTAGTAAAGAGGTATGATCAAAGTGTTACTTGCCTTGCTGATGATCCGTGAAACCTAGAGACTCGTAGTAGCACGCTGCGCACTCCGGGTACTCTATCACAAACAAACAAGCATACAATAAGCACTCATCTAATGCACGGGTAAAACTCAAATAAGAGATCTAACCAAAAAGTTCAACTTAAGAACTCCGTTTGCAAAAAGAATCAAATCAAACGAAGCAACGAAACTCAAACGACAAAAGAAACAAGATTTGTCTACTAATCTGGACCTAAGTCAAATTTTACAGTAGCAAAAACTTGTTTGAGTTGGTTAAATAGAAAGAGGGTTTCGAGACGAAACTCCAGGTGCTTGAATCGCCTGATTCCGATAAACGAGCGAAAAGTTATAGTCAAATGAAAATTGGATAGGAAATCACGATCGAAAATAATCGCGAAAAACCCAAGAAAAAGAAAAACTCACGAACAGGCTAACGAACGAACGCTCGCTAACTGCGGCTAAATGTTGAGCACCGTTCGTTAAAACAAACATACGGACGAACGTCCGCAAAATAAATAAACCGTCGAAAAAACCGACCTAACAAAAATAAATCGGAAATTAAAAAAACGGATCTAGATCTAGGGTTTACCGAAATAAACCGAAGAAAACGGCGGCGGCGGCGGTCAACTCCGACAGCAGCGGGGCGCGGCAGCGGCTGGGGCGGCACGAGGCTCGAGGCAGGCTAAGGTTCGGCGGCGGCTGGGGTGGGCTGGGGCGGCGGGGTGGCGGCTTATAAAGCCCAGGGCGAGGCGGAGTCCGGGTCACCCACGGCGGCCCAAGGCGGTTTGACATTTTTTAAAATAATTTCGGCATGCAGAAAAAGAAAGAAAAGAAATACTAAACGGACTCCAAAAATCCCAAAATAAATTTTCCCCGTCCTCCAAAATTTAGCCGGACAAGATGAACATTTATTTGGGCCTATAATGCATTTTTGAAAAACGCATATTTTTCCCAATTCAAATAAAATGGCGATAAAACTCCGAAATAAAATCTTATTTGATTTTAATATTTAATCTCCCATATTTATTTACTTTGGGAAATTCATTTTATTCCCTCTCTTTTATTTTTATAAAAGAAATATACGAAGAGAGAATAATTAAAATCAAATGATCCTCTTTTCAAAATTTGAGAAAACTCAAATATGAAAATAACGAAACCCCAACTCTCTCCGTGGTCCTTGAGTTGCGAAGAATTTCTAGGATTAAACCAAAATGCAATAAAATATGATATGCAATGATGATCTAATGTATAACATTCCAAATTGAAAATTTGGGATGTTACAAACCTACCCCCCTTAAGATGAATCTCGCCCTCGAGATTCGGGTTGGCTAGAAAATATGTGAGGGTGGTCCTTTCGTAAGTCTTCCTCTCGCTCCCAAGTGGCTTCATCCTCAGTATGGTGGCTCCACTGAACTTTGCAGAACTTGATAACCTTGCTGTGTGTGACTCGGCTGGCAAACTCGAGAATCTTGACTGGTTTCTCCTCATAGGTCAAATCACTATCCAACTGAATCGCTTCTAGTGGCACTGTATCTCTCAGAGGAATAATAGCCATCTCTGCATGGCACTTCTTCAACTGGGAAACGTGGAACACATCATGAACTCCTGACAATCCTTTAGGCAACTCCAGCTTGTAAGCAACTTCTCCCATACGTTCCAAAACTTTGTATGGTCCCACAAAACGTGGCGCTAACTTTCCCTTAACTCCGAAACGCTTAACTCCTCGAAGTGGGGACACACGAAGATAAACTCTGTCTCTAACTTTTTAAACCGTCTCCTTGCGTTTAGAATCCGCATAGCTCTTTTGCCTGGACTGGGATACCTTGAGTCTATCACGAATCAACTTAACCTTCTCTTCAAACTCTTTAATCAAATCTGGACCAAACAACTGACGGTCTCCAACTTCATCCCACAACAATGGTGTCCTGCACCTCCTTCCGTACAAAGCTTCGAAAGGGGCCATCTTCAGACTGGATTGATAACTGTTGTTGTAAGAGAACTCTACATATGGCAAATTGTTGTCCCAACTAGATCCATAATCTAGCGCACAAGCTCTCAACATGTGCTCCAGAATCTGATTGACTCTCTCAGTCTGTCCATCTGTCTGCGGATGAAAGGCTATACTGAACTCTAGCCTGGTACCCAAAGTTTTGTGCAACCGATTCCAGAACTTTGAGGTAAACTGGGTTCCTCTGTCTTATACAATGGTCCTCGGAACTCCATGCAGACATACGATCCTGGTCATGTATATCTTTGCCAACTTAGCACTGGTGTAAGTGGTCTTCACTGGGATGAAATGAGCTACCTTCGTCAAATGATCGACTACAACCCATATCGAGTCATAGCCTGAATGAGTCCTGGACAATCCCGTGATAAAATCCATACCTAGCTTATCCCACTTCCATTCGGGTATCGGCAATGGCTGTAGCAATCCTGCTGGTTTCTGATGCTCTGCCTTTACTCTCTGACATACATCACAAACTGCTACATACTCCGCAATATCCTTCTTCATTCTGGTCCACCAGAAACTGTCCTTCAAATCCAGATACATCTTGGTATTTCCTAAGTGAATCAAATACGGTGAATCATGGGCCTACTGCAGAATCAACTTCCCGATCTCCGGGTCATTAGGCACATAAACGCGGTCCTCAAACCATAAGGTATCATGCTCATCCTCACGAAATCCCTTAGCTTTTCCTTTGTTCATCTTCTCCTTTATCCCGGCAATCTCCTTGTTGGTATTCTGAGCTTCTCTAATCTTATCCATCAACATAGACTGAATCTCTAAAGCTGCTACATAGCCTCTTGGAACTATCTCCAAACATAGCTCGCGAAGATCCTCGGCTAACTCCTTGGGTAACTCCCCGGTCATGAGTGTGTTGACATGGCTCTTGTGGCTCAATGCATCGGCTACTACGTTAACCTTTCCTGGGTGATAATGCAATCTCATATCATAATCCTTAATGAGTTCCAACCATCTCCTTTGCCTAAGATTCAACTCCTTCTGTGTGAAAATGTACTTCAAACTCTTGTGATCCGTGTACACCTCACAATGGTTTCCGATGAGAAAATGTCTCCATGTCTTCAATGCATGCACTACGACTGCTAACTCCAAATCATGTGTAGCATAATTCAACTCATGGGGCCTAAGTTGTCGGGAGGCATATGATACAACTCTTCCCTCCTGCATAAGCACTGCTCCAAGTCCTCGACGTGAAGCGTCGCAATATACATCATAATCCTTGCGCTGATCTGGCAGAATCAACACCGGTGATGTAACCAAATGTTTCTTCAACTCCTAGAAACTGGCCTCACATTCCTCAGTCCATTTGAATTTGGTGTCCTTCTTCAACAACTCCGTCATGGGTTTTGCAATCTTCGAGAAATTCTCAATGAACCTCCGGTAGTATCCTGCGAGTCCAAGAAAACTCCGGATCTCTCCAACTGATGTGGGTGCTTCCCAATTTGTCACAGTGACAACTTTGGTAGGGTCTACTACTATTCCTTCTCCGGATATCACATGTCCGAGGAATCCAACTTCCTTCAACCAAAACTCACACTTACTGAATTTGGCATATAACTGATGTTCTCTAAGCTTTCCAAGTACCAAACGCAAATGCTCCTTATGCTCCTCTTCATTCTTCGAGTAGACCAAAATATCATTAACGAACACCATGATGAACTTATCCAGAAACCCCATAAACACCTTGTTCATCATGTTCATAAAATAGGCAGGTGCGTTAGTCAGACCAAATGACATAACAGTATACTCATATAGCCCGTACCTTGTGGTAAAAGCTGTCTTAGGTATATCCTGCTCTCGAATCTTCAGCTGGTGGTATCCTGATCGCAGATCGATCTTGGGAAATACCTTAGCTCCTTGCAACTGGTCAAACAGATCATTGATCATCAGCAGTGGGTACTTGTTCTTGATTGTCACTTCATTCAACCCTCGATAATCAACAACCATCCTCAATGATCCATCCTTCTTCTCCACTAGAAGCACTGGCGATCCCCAAGGTGAAGAACTTGGGCGTATATAGCCTTTATCTAGTAACTCCTTAATCTGCTTCTTAATTTCCTCCAAATCTTTTGCAGGCATCCTGTACGATCTCTTAGATATTGGCCCCGTGCCTGGCAAAAGCTCAATCAAAAACTCAATGTCTCTATCTGGTGGCATGCCTGGCAACTCTTCTAGAAATACATCGGGGAAATTCTTCACCACTGGTACTTCCTCCTGTACAACTCCTGATAAGGAATTCACTTGAGTCCTCTTCGGCACATGCCGGGATACATACTTGATCCTTCTTCCTTTTGGGGTGGTAAGCAAGATCGACTTACTGGCGCATTCAATGTTCCCTCCATACTTTGATAATCAATCCATGCCTAATATCACATCCAGTCCTTGTGACTCCAATACTATTAGGTCTGAGGGAAACACGTAGTTACCTATCCTTAATGGTAACCGATCACACCATAGACTAGCCATATACTCTGCTCCTGGCGAGGTTACTAACATGGGTGACCTAAGGGCTTGGGTTGGCAGTTTACATTTATCCACAAACCCCCTTGATATGTATGAATGTGATGCACCAGTATCAAAAAGAACGATTGCAGTAAATGACTTAACCAAAAACTTACCTATTACTACATCTAGCTGGGCTTCAGCCTCCTCCACGTTAATGTGGTTCACCCGTCCCCTGTTGAAAGGGTTCGGCTTATTCCCAGAGCTTCCATTGCCATTTCCATTCTTAGCTTCAGGACATTCATTGGCATAATGTCCAGTCTTCTGGCACTTGTAGCAAGTGACGTGGCTCAAATCCTTCTTGGCTGGGGTTGCTGGGTTGGTACGGTTCTGACCGCTGCTTCCTCCATTCCCATTGCCATTCTTTGTGCCACTATGGTTGTGTGAACTCCCTCCATTATGATTGTGGCCTCCATGGGTATGCTGAAAAGGTCCTCCCGAGTTCGGGGTAAAACGAGGCTTCTGCTTAGCTCCAAAATTGTACTTCCCTTGTCCATACTTCCTCCTGTGGCTGTCAATCTGTTGCTGCTTCCCTTCAATCATGAGAGCTCTATCTACCAACTCCTGGTAGTTGTTGAAGGTTGCCACCATCAACTGCATGTTCAGCTCATCATTCAGTCCTTCCAGAAACTTCTCCTGCTTAGCTGCATCTGTAGCAACGTCATCTGGGGCATAACGTGCTAACTTACTAAAATCATCCATGTACTGGCCAATAGTATGTCCTCCTTGGCGCAAGTTGCGAAACTCACGCTTCTTCATGGCCATAGCTCCCGCTGAAACATGGGCAGTACGGAAAGCTTGCTGAAACTGGTCCCATGTGATAGTGTCGATGGGGTAAGTGGCTGTGAAATTCTCCCACCATGATGCTGCGGGTCCATCAAGCTGATGTGTGGCAAAACGCTCTCTCTCCGCATTAGTGCATCCTGCAGTGGTCAACTCCCTTCCAATCTTGCGGAGCCAATCATCCGCAACTATCGGCTCAGTGCTACTAGAGAACACCGGCGGATTGAGCCTCAAGAAACGGGCTAAGTGAACAACAGGTGGTGGTGGTGGGTTGTTGTTGTTGTTGTTCCCATAATTCTGATTCTGGACTAGTATCTGCATCAATGCATTCTGCTGCTGGATCAACTGAGTGAGCTTCGGTGGGAAAGCAAATCCATTGTCACGTCTCGGAGGCATATGAGGGTTTAGAAAAGATGAGAAAATAGAATAGAATGAGGACTAGAGAGAAAACACTACCCATATGCACATGAGACAAACACAAACATATCACTTCAATCAATTCAAACAAGGGCATACAACGGTCTAACTATCGTTACAAAAGTGCTCGGACTATACTATATACATGGGGGAAATACTACTACTGTTATGGTGGTCGACTAGAAAAATTGATTGGTCGAAGACTCCATGATATCTGCTCCAGCTTCATCAACAAAGTCATCATCACTATCGTCGGGGTCCGAGTCGATGTCATCGATGATGATATAGTTCTCCGGGCAAGTGGAATCGTCGTCATCTCCTCTTGGCGCGGGGTATCCCATGAATACTTTTAGCTTCTTCTTCAGGTCATCATTCTTCTCCATGAGTGTCGTCATTTCCTCCTCATATCCATCGCGTGTAGACTTTAGTTCTTCCTCCAGCTCAGTGATCTTGGTCATTGCCTTCTTCAGATCTATCATGCCTGCGCACATCTGGTTCTCCTGGCGACGAATGTGCTGGTTTAACTCCTAGATGAAAGCTACAATTGATCTATCCTTCCTGGTGCTGATCATCTCCCATTGCTCATCTCGGCGCCCACAAATCTGGTAGATAGTATCCTTGAGATCCTTGTGGTACACTTCTCCAATGCATCCCATGGTGATGTGGGTTGCCATGATCTTTTCTAAACTCCAGGTTGGTGCATCAAAGGAAAACTCTATGGGCTCAGTGACTGGCATGAACGTCCTTCCTGGTACTTGAACTTGAATCATCCAACGCTCCTCTTCGGGTAAAGTGGCGATGTAGGTCCCGGTGAAACTTGGTAGTCCGATTTTGAGGTATCTAGTGATCTCCTTCAAGTGGCGTCCAAAGGGTGTATCTTCATCCGGTTGCGTGAACTTGTTCCTTGCATCCGCCATCCTAAAGAGTAGAAAAGGGAGAGGAGTTAGAAATGATAAGAGAGTAGTGATCTAGGGCTTTAGCTTAGTGGTCGTGTCCTATAGTCAACGTGTGCTCTGATACCATCTTGTAGCGACCAGACCTCAAACAGTCTGATCTCTGTGCATCAGTGTCATCCCTGGATCGGTAATGCTGACACGCACATTACTTGAAGGATTTATAACAGAGTGGCAATCACACACTTATTACATTGAAAGTCTCAAAAGAGAACTTATTACAATAAATATGGCTTAAGGCCATCTAAATACGATAACAGCGGAAGGCTTGCAAGATAAAGCGAGTCCATCAACTCCAACGGCATCACTGAGTGAAAGATCACGACCTAAGGCACCTTACTCGTCGTCTGAAAAGTCTACAACATGAACGTTGCAACCCGGAAATGGGTCAGCACATGGAATATGCTGGCAATGTAACACATAGAGAGTAATGAACAGAATAATGCTATCATTACATGCATATATGGCTTGGCAGAAAGCTCTATGGTTACAGTTTTGCATAAAGCCAATTTTTTCCTACAACAAAGGAATAAATTTTATTTAACTATCATGGTGGTTGTTAAACATTGAGAAGGTTCACCCAACTCAATCCCAATTAAGCATCATCATTAAGCCCAATCAAAATTTAAATTAAGTAACATGATGAGATTCACAATAATCCAAGTAATAGATACTCAAAACGTCCATAACCGGGGACACAGCTAACCATGATTAGTTTATATACTCTGCAGAGGTTTGTGCACTTTTCCCCACAAGGCTCGATCTCCTCCGTTGGATTCTCGCACTACATGTTGTTTGAGAGACGGATGACCGAGACATAGTCTTTCAGAAGCGTTAGCACCTTACGATGGGTAGACAGTACCACCTACATTCCCTACATCTGCTAGTCTACCACTGTAAGAGTTCACACAACTTAATCAACTATGCTACAACCCATAGTAGCTTGCGGCTGCACACGGAAGTTTCTAGCATGAATAATCTCATGATCCCTTTGAGCCTGGGTGGCGGTCCATAGGAGAATCACACGGTACCCCGGGATTTCCAAAAATACGAGCAACACTGGGTTCCCCATGTGCCTCAATCCACCCAGATGTGTATTAAAGTTGCCACCTTAAGTTGAACCATTAATTAACAATACTCACATCTGTCATGGATACACTCACCCAATTCACGTCTACAAGCATAGCATAGCAATATAAGCAAACGTAGAAGTAACTCCCAAAGGTTTGATAGTAATCAGGACAATAGGTACTACCTCATCTACTTGCCAAGACCCACATATTAATCAAATCCTAACCATGCAATTATTTGAGGATTGATCTAATGCATTAAAACTGGGTAGTAAAGAGGTATGATCAAAGTGTTACTTGCCTTGCTGATGATCCGTGAAACCTAGAGACTCGTAGTAGCACGCTGCGCACTCCGGGTACTCTATCGCAAACAAACAAGCATACAATAAGCACTCATCTAATGCACAGGTAAAACTCAAATAAGAGATCTAACCAGAAAGTTCAACTTAAGAACTCCGGTTTGCAAAAAGAATCAAATCAAATGAAGCAACGAAACTCAAACGGCGAAAGAAACAAGCTTCGTCTATTAATTTGGACTTAAGTCAAAGTTTACAGTAGTAAAAACTTGTTTGAGTTGGTTAAACAGAAAGAGGGCTTCGAGACGAAACTCCAGGCGCTTGAATCGCCTGATTTCGATAAACGAGCGAAAAGTTATACTAAAACGAAAATCAAATCAGAAATCACGATCGAAAATAATCGCGGAAAACCCGAGAAAAAGAAAAACTGACGAACAGGCTAACGAACGAACGTTTGCTAACCGCGGCTAAATGGTGAGCACCATTCATTAAAACGAACGTACCGACGAACGTCCGCAAAATAAATAAACCGTCAAAAAAACCGACCTAACGAAAATAAACCGGAAATAAAAAAAACCAGATCTAGATCTAGGGTTTACCGAATAAACCGGAAAAAAACGGCGGCGACGGCGGTCAACTCTGGCGGCGATGGCTGGGGCAGCGTGGGGCTCGAGGCGGGCTAGGGTTCGGCAGCGGCTGGGGTGGGCTGGGGCGGCGGGGTGGCGGCTTATAAATCTCGCGGTGAGGCGGAGTCTGGGTCGCCCACGGCGGCCCAAGTCGGTTTGACTTTTTTTAAAATAATTCCGACGTGCAAAAAAAGAAAGAAAAGAAATACTAAACAGACTCCAAAAATCCCGAAATAAATTTTCCCCGTCCTCTAAAAATAAGCCAGACAATATGAACATTTATTTGGGCCTATAATGCAATTTTGAGAAACACATATTTTTCCTAATTAAATTAAAATGGCGATAAAACTCCGAAATAAAATCTTATTTGATTTTAATATTTAATCTCCAATATTTCTTTATTTTGGGAAAGTAATTTTATTCCCTCTCTTTTATTTTTATAAAAGAAATATACAAAGAGAGAATAATTAAAATCAAATGATCCTCTTTTCAAAATTTGAGAAAACTCAAATATGAAAATAACGAAATCCCCAACTCTCTCTGTGGTCCTTGAGTTGCGTAGAATTTCTAGGATCAAACCAAAATGCAATAAAATATGATATGTAATGATGATCTAATGTATAACATTCCAAATTGAAAATTTGGGATGTTACAAGGACGAGCATGTTCATCGCTACAGGGTTGCATTGGACGTCAGGATCTCCAATACCTGATAGGTTCTTCAGGGATCTCACCCGAGATATGATCTTGTGATGGTTCCTTATCTTTGGTGTCCACCGCCCGCGCCTCAGGAACCGCGAGTCAACTTGATTATTCAATAATATTTAAGCTGTATTAGTGATGTTATATATGATAATATTCGAGATGTATTAGTGATAATATTCGAGATTATATGATAATATTTGAGATGTATTCTAGATTATATTCGATAATATTCAATGATGCTTATCTGGATTATTCGAGATGTATTACTGATATTATTCGAGATGCATATTATCTACTATGATTCAGTTTTTCCTTATTGAATGCATTCTAATTTGAATACTAAATTGTTTTATCTTTCTTCTAGATTAGTTAAGATATGGACGATAGCGGCAGAGACGGCCATGATCAAGACGAGATCATGTTCGACATCATACGCTCCCCGATCCTAGAGAATAAACCTAAAGATGACGGCTCACAATATCTGAACAATTCCGGCGAGGGAATATTTGAGGAAGAACCAAGAGACGAAGGCCACACAAACAATGATGGCGAAGGAAATGTTCTTCAATTAACAAAGACTGATGAGGTATATATAAGGTCGATACGTCTCCAACGTATCTATAATTTTTTATTGTTCCATGCTATTATATTATCATTCTTGGATGTTTTACAATCATTTTATAGCAACTTTATATCATTTTTTGGGACTAACCTATTGACATAGTGCCCAGTGCTAGTTGCTATTTTTGCTTGTTTTTTACTTCGCAGAATATCAGTACCAAACGGAGTCCAAACATGGCGAAACTTCTTGGAGAATTTTTTGGACCAGAAGACACCTTTTGGGGCAAAGAAGTACCAGAGTGGGGCTCCGAGGGGAGCACAACCCACCTGGGCGCGCCTGGGGGCCCAAGCGCGCCCTGGTGGGTTGTGCCCACCTCGACCACCTCCCACACCGCCTCTTTGCTCTATAAATACCATGAAAATCCAAAAACCCTAGGGGAGTCGACGAAACACAATTCCAGCCACCACAAGTTCCAGAAACAGTAGATCCAATCTAGACACCATCACGGAGGGGTTCATCATCCTCATTGGTGCCTCTCTGATGATGCATGAGTAGTTCATTGTATACCTACGGGCCCGTAGTTAGTAGCTAGATGGCTTCCTCTCTCTCTTTTGATTCTCAATACAATGGTCTCTTGGAGATCTATTTGATGTAACTCTTTTTGTGGTGTGTTTGTTGGGATCCAATGAACTTTGAGTCTATGATCAGATCTTTTTATCCATGAAAGTCATTTGAGTTTCTTGATCTCTTATATGCATGATTACTTATAGTCTCAAATTTCTTCTTCGAATCTTTGGTTTAGTTAGGATGACTAGATCAATTTTTCTTGCCATGGGAAGAGGTGCTTTGTGATGGGTTCGATCGTGCGTTTTTCTTTCCCAGTGACAGAA
The DNA here is from genome assembly GCF_018294505.1 of Triticum aestivum. NCBI lineage: Eukaryota > Viridiplantae > Streptophyta > Magnoliopsida > Poales > Poaceae > Triticum > Triticum aestivum. The sequence continues at coordinate 515,227,027 of NC_057801.1, read as the reverse complement.
GGTGTCGGGGATATACCCCACAGTATGACCCGGCCGGAGTTATGACCCGGCCGAACTTGGTGATTCACTAGAAGACCTGGCTGGAGCTAGGCGACTCACTGGCGATCTGCCTAGACATGGCGGTTTACATATAACCCGCCTGGACATTGTGACTCACTAGAGACCCGGCGGGCGGGTCAAACGGACGACAAGGCCCAAGGCCCAGTAGGCCGGTTCATGTGATGGTGGGCCGACTTAAGAAGAAAGGTATAAGGAATATTTCCCTTACAAGGAATCAAGACCCAGACTTGTATCTGGCTTGTAGTAGAAGATAGGCTAGTCCTAGTCCTACTAGGACTCCACATGTAACCCGTCCCTCTAACTTATATAAAGAGGGGAAGGGCTCCCCAAAGAGGGAGAAGAAACAAGAACAATCTCTAGGGCTAGACACAAAGAGCCGGCTTACCGGCGACTCTCTCATGATCATAATGAGACCTAGCCACAAACAGCATGTAGGGTTATTACTGGATGATGTTTCCCGGGGCCCAAAGCTGTCTAAATCCTTGTCTTGCGTGTTGCGTCTCTCGTCCCGATCAACCCCTCTCAAGCTACCACATAGATGCGTTGGCCTCGCGACTAAGTCCTTACACTAGGACATCTGCCGTGACAAATCCATGATAGAAGGGGCAACAAGATACGTATTGATCGTTGCTATTAAGGATAACAAGATGGGGTCTATTCCTACATGAATAGATCTTGTCTACATCATGTCATCATTCTTATTGCATTACTCCGTTTCTCCATGAACTTAATACACTAGATGCATGCTGGATAGCGGTCGATGTGTGGAGTAATAGTAGTAGATGCAGGCAGGAGTTGGTCTACTAATCTTGGACATGATGCCTATATAATGATCATTGCCTGGATATCGTCATAGTTATTTGAAGTTCTATCAATTGCCCAACAGTAATTTGTTTACCCACCGTATGCTATTTTCTCGAGAGAAGACACTAGTAAAATCTACGGCCCCGGGTCTATTTTCTCATCATATATCTTCATATCTATATTGTTATTTGCCTTTTATTTATTTATTTGCATATTTTATTTTCAGATCTATATTATCAAAAACCCAAAAATACCTCGCTGAATTTATTTGCTTTTATCTTATTTGCACCTAACAATCTATCACTTTACCAATCTTTTACCCGAGAGGGATTGACAACCCCTATTTTGCGTCGGGTTGCAAGTATTTGTTCTTTGTGTGTAGGTACCATTTACATAGTGTTGCTTGGTTCTCCTACTGGTTCGATAACCTTGGTTTCATAACTAAGGGAAATACATACCTTCGTTGTACTGCATCATCCCTTCCTCCTTGGGGAAAATACTAACACAGATACAATACAAGAAAGGATCATCAAAGGGAATTTCTGGCGCCGTTGCCGGGGAGACATCATCAACATCTATCAGGTTCCTAATCACAAATCTCATCTCCTTGCAATTTATATTATTTGCCATTTTCCTCTCATTTTCATCTCCCCCACTTCACAAAAATTTGCCGTTTTACTCGCCCTCTTTTTTGTTCGCCATTTTTTTGCTAGATCTGCTTTTGTGTGCAATCTTGTTTGCGTAGTCACGATGACTCTAGAAAACACCAAGTTGTGTGATTTTTCCAATACCAACAACAATGATTTTATTAGCACTGCCACTAGTGCAGAATCTTTTGATATTAATGCCGCTTTGCTGAATCTTGTCATGAAACATCAATTTTCTGGTACTCCTAATGAGGATGCCGCATCCCATCTTAACACATTTGTAGAATTACACGATATGAAAAAGGAAAAAGATGTGGACAATGATATTGTGAAGTTGAAATTATTTCTATTTTCTTTGCGAGATAGTGCAAAAATTGGTTTTCTTCTTTGCCTCGCAATAGTATCGATTCTTGGGTTAAATGCAAAAAGGCTTTCATTACTAAGTATTTTCCGCCTGCGAAAATTATTTCTCCTAGAACTCAGATCATGAATTTTAAGCAACTTGAGCATGAACATGTTGCACAATCTTGGGAAAGAATGAAATTGATGATAATAAATTGTCCTACTGATGGTTTAAATCTTTGGATGATCATACAAATTTTTTATGCGGGATTGAACTTTGTTTCTAGAAATCTTTTAGATTCCTCCGTGGGTGGTACTTTTATGGATTTTTTTTGGGTGAAGCTACTAAATTGCTTGACAATATTAGGGAAAATTATTCACAGTGGCATACCGAAAGAGCTCCTACTAGTAAAAAAGTTAATTCGGTTGAAGAAATATGTACTTTGAGTGAAAAAGTTGATGCTCTTATGAAATTGGTTGCTAATAAAAATGCTCCTATTGATCTTAGTGATGTGCCTTTGTATAATTTTAGTGAGAAAAATAGTGACCCCGTAGATGAGAATTTTGTCTCGCAAAACAATTTTAATAACAATGCTTATAGAGGTAACTTTAATCCTAGGCCTTTTCTTGGAAATTCCTCTAATAATTATGGTGGTTCCTATGGTAATCCTTCTTATAATAATAACAGGAACACCTCTGATCTTGAGAATAATATTAAAGAATTTATCAATGCTCAAAAGGTTTTCAATAATACGACAGAAGAAAAGTTGAATAAGATTGATGATATGTCTAGAAGCATTGATAGATTTTTTTCATGATGTAGAAAATATCAAGTTGAAATTTTTTGTACCCAAGGTTGAGGAATCAATTAAAGCTTTATATGTTTCTATGGATGAAAGTAAGAAAAGAACCACTATGCTTAGAGCTAAAAGAGAATTTTTGGAAAGAGCATTTTCTAGTGATTGATTTCATAAAAATGATGAAGATCTTAAAAGTAATTGGTGTTTCTTCTCTTGATTCCCTTTTTAGTAAGATTAAAATTGATGATAAAGGGACTAGATAAGAGTCAACTTTAGCAAGAAGGCGTCACGATAATTTGGAGGGTAAAAATCTTGATGAAAAAATTGATAAAAGTGGGTTTGGAGAGGTCAAAACTTTAACTAGTGATGTGCCCACTCTTTTGGATTACAAAGACTTTAATTATAATAGTTGCTATTTGATTGAATGTATTTCTTTGTTGCAATCCATGATAAATTCACCCCATGCTTATGAACTAAGTAAAGTTTTTACTAAACATATTGTTGATGCTATGATGAAAGCTTTTGAAGAGAAGTTGGAGTTAGAAGTTTCAATTCCTAGAAAATTACATGATGAATGGGAACCTAGCATCAAAGTCAAGATTAAAAAATATGAGTGCTTTGATTTATGTGATTTGGGTGCTAGTGTTTCCACAATTCCGAAATCTTTATGTGATGTGCTTGGTCTTACCGATATTGAAGAGTGTTCTTTAAATTTGCACTTGGTGGATTCTACTATTAAAAAGCCTTTGGGAAGAATTAATGATGTTATTATTCTTGCAAATAGGAATTATTTTACCATATATTTTATTGATCTGGATATTGATTGCAACCCGTCTTGTCCAATTATACTTGGTAGACCGTTTTTACGCACTATAGGTGCTGTGATTGATATGAAAGAAGGCGATATTAAATTTCAATTTGCACTTAGAAAGGGTATGGAACACTTCCCTAGAACAAGAAATCAATCATGAGGGCATCTTATGGATCTAGAACTAAATATGACAATACTTGAATCTATGCATTATGCCTAGCTAGGGGCATAAAACGATAGGGCTTGTTGGGAGGCAATCCAATGAATAAAATTTATTTTTGCCTTTTTCTTTCTGTTCTTGAGTGTTTGCGCAATTATTCTACTGTTATGATTGTGTTTTTATTTTTTATTTAGTCTTTGGACCAAGCAAAGCCTTTGGGAACATGTTGGGTGATAGTTGATTTGATCTTGTTGAAAAACATAGACTTTTCCACCCAGTAAAACAATTTGAGAAAATCATAGAAACATGATTTTGCTCCAATTTTTTTACAAATGATTGATATACAAATTTCCCATGTTGTCCTAAGTTTTCAGAATGTTTGGAGTTACATAAGTATACAAAGTTTTCAGATTGCTAGATTGTTCTGTTTTTGACAGATTCTGTTTTCTTTGCATTAAGTGCTTATTTTGGTGAATCTATGGACTTTATCGGGCGGTGTCGTGGATTTGTCACGGCAGATGTCCTAGTGTGAGGACTTAGTCGTGAGGCCAACACATCTATGTGGTATCTTGAGAGGGGTTGATTGGGATGAGAGACACGAGGAAGATCAACACACAAGACGAGGATTTAGACACCTTCGGACCCTGGGAAACATCATCCGGTAATAGCCCTACATGCTATTTGTGGCTAGGTCTCATTATTCTCATGAGGGATTTGCTGCATAAGCCGGCTCCCCTTTGTTGTATCTAGCCTTAGAGATTGTTTTTCCTCCCCTCTTGGGGTGCCCTGCCCCTCCTTATATAAGTTGAAGGGGCGGGTTACATGACTAGTCCTAGTAGGATTAGGATTAATCTATTACAGGTGGAGTCCTAGTCTTGCTTCATTTGTAAGGGAATATTCCTTACGCTTTCCTCTTAAGCCGGCCACCATAACATGAGTCGGCCTTATGGGCCTTGGGCCTAGTCCTCTATCTGACCCACCGTCGGGCCATTAATAAGTCGCCAGGCTTGTGAGTCGTCAGACCAGTGAACCGCCAGACTCGTGAGTTGCCAATCCTTCGGCGGGTTACCAATGAAACGCCAAGTCCTAGCCGGGTCATATATCCGGCTGGGTCATACCACGGGGTATATCCCCGACATTAGCCCCCAGTTTAATTTGGATTTATCCATGTTAAACTGATCCTGCAAAATAACTAAAGAACAAATTTGACAGGTTGTGCTCTGGATTAAAAAAATTCTGAGCCGACACCCGATCATTCTTAAGTACTTGTCATTTCCTTCTTGATACGTGCCCATGAACTCATAGAAAATCTTCTTTAGCAGACATGTTCAAACTTTGCCAATGCAAAAAAAATATTGCGGGCACTTCTAAAAATTCCGAGTCAATAGGCCAGCTTCAAAACCAATTTGCTGACATTGGTTTCTCACATGAAAATATTGTGAAGAATAATTCATTTGATTTAGATCCCAATGCTTAACAAAAATATTGGTCTTGAAATACTCATCTGATTTTCAGCCGGCTTAAAGATGTAGAACTTGACAGTTTATCATTGGCAAAATATTTGGTTTGTAAATATTGATAGCACCGGGTCATAATTGTTGCTAACATCAAGCTTGAAAATGTACCTCCCTTGTATGCATATCACTTGTAGCCCCCAAGTCTTAAGAAGGGAGCATAGTAACAACTTAATATTTGCTTCAATATAAATGTTGCAACTTTGAAGACATCTACGTTGTTCATCTCAGTCACTAGTCAAAACTGAATATTCCACATATGTAGCCCCCAAGTGCCGGGTTGCCATGCTTGCAGCAACCTGGGACTTGTAATTGTCTTATGCTCATAAAAACTTCAACCAGTGTAGCCCCCAAGGGCCGGGTCATTATGCAATAATGAGCAGGGACTTTGTAAATATGACCATGTAGACTTGAGCAGCGACGTGTAACCTCCAAGGGCCGGCTCAGTAAGATAATACCGAGCTGGGACTTTATATATACTTAATTGAAAATAACATCATATGATGTAACCCCAACCATGGGGCTCGAAACCACGTCCATAAGGTTAAGAGCTTTGTACTCTACCAACTGAGCAGTGAACCCTTCAATATAATGGATTAAGGCTTGTGTACCTTGAATTTTTGACAGGAGCAATTGGTAGCCCCCAAGGGCCAGCTCATTACAATGTGATGAGTCGGGTCTTCAATAAGGCAAGTAAAACAAATGATTTTGCATTAGCCCCCAAGTGCCATGGTGCATGCTGGCAGTGACATGGGACTTGCATATTTGATGTAATCTCAATCTGAATAATGTAGCCACCAAGTGCCGGGTCGTAAGCCTGCAGCGACTCGGGACTATTCCTTCCATTACATAATAAATCATATCCATTGATAAAGAAATAATAGCTATTGTGCTGAAGCAACTTTGAAAACCTCAATCATAATACTGGTTATTGGTAACCATAATAAAAATCCAGCCATGTTGGCTATTCAAGATTTGAATAATATAATCCGGTATGAAAACCTCAATTATTCAATATCATTATGAAAATCTAGCCAATTTTGGATATTAAAGAGTTGAATACCTTATCGATTGACAAGTAAATCCGGAGTTCTAAATACCCGGCGGCTCTTGGCCGACGGTGACTTAATGCGCATTCATTGTAAGCCAGAATTTTTGTAACCCGGCGGCGTATAGCCTTTGACAATCAAGAACTGATAACATCAATTTGGATGACGGGCTTTGAACTTGATCATTTATGTAAGCCATAGTTCTGCATGTTCTGCACAAAGTTTAAACAACATATGCCCTGGCGACTTGTCGGTGGGAGCTGACGAAGTAAACTGGGTGCTGCACCATTTTCTTCTTCCGTGCCACTTCACCCGGTCGTGCGGGCCCTGTTGCACTGGCGTCAGCCTCTGCCGGGGACTTGGTCTTGCTGGGACCGAGCCCTTCCGGGGAGGGTTCCAGCTCGCCATCCGTTGACTCTGCCGCTGCTGCTGCCTCTTTGTCGTCCTCTCTCTGCGCCACTAGTGCGACGCTAACCACCTAATTTGTTGCCGCTAGGTACAGTAGCAACGGTTCTTGTGGTCTGGGCGCAACCAGCACTGGGCTAGAGGAGAGGTACTTCTTCAAATCCTGCAGCGCTGCTTCGGCCTCCAGGGTCCACTCCATTGGGCCCGTCTTCTTCAAGATCTTGAAAAAGGGTAGGGCATGCTCCGCGGACTTGGAGATGAATCTGCTCATGGCGGCAACGCAGCCAGTGAGCCGACACACGTCCTTGATCCATTTAGGTGCCTCAATCTGCTCGATGGCCTTGATCTTATCTGGGTTTGCCTCAATCCTGCGCTGTGACACAAAGAAGCCGAGAAGCTTGCCGGACGGGACACCGAAGACACACTTCTCAGGGTTCAACTTGAGGTTGATCTTGCGCAGGTTCACAAATGTTTCCTCCAGATCTTGCACAAGTGTTGCCTTGTCCTTAGTTTTGACCACTATGTCATCCATATAAGCTTCCATATTTCTATGTAGCTGGGGATCAAAACCAATTTGGACTGCTCTTGCAAAGGTTGATCCAGCACTCTTCAACCCGAAAGGCATCCGTAAAAAACAATACGTACCACATGGGGTGATGAACGTTGTCTTCTTCTCGTCTTCTTTCGTCATTAAGATCTGGTGGTACCCTGAGTAGGCATCGAGGAATGATAACAGGTCACACCCAGCCGTAGAGTCAACAATCTGGTCGATGCGCGGTAACGGGAAGGGATCCTTTCGACAAGCTTTATTGATGTCTGTGTAATCAATACACAATCTTCACTTCTTGTTCGCCTTGCGAACCACTACCAGGCTGGCCAACCACGTCGAATGGAGCACCCCCCTTACCAAGCCTGCCGCCTCTAGTTTCCTGATCTCCTCCATGATGAACTCCTGCCTCTCCAGAGCTTGCTTTCTGACCTTCTGCTTGACGGGCCGTACATGAGGACAGACAACAAGATGGTGCTCAATCACTTCCCTGAGAACGCCGATGATGTCGGAGGCTTGCCATGCAAACACATCAACATTCACCCACAGAAAAGTGACGAGCTCACTTTCCTATTTGCTGTCGAGGGTGGAGCTTATGGTAAAAGCTTCCCCCCGTGCCATACTCCTAGACGGGCACCTTCTTGGTCTCTGGTGGTGCAGCTCTAGACTTCTTGGTCTTGTCGGTGGAGCTCTCTGGCACGTCCTCAACAGGAGCGCAACACCCCGAAGAGGTGCGCTTGTTGGAGTGGGTGCGAGGGGTCGCCAGTATTTTTCCCTCCCGGGACTCCATCGGCAGGAGCGGGTGCCTTGGCGGCAACTGCTGCAACTGCTTACCGGTAGAGTTGGTCGGCGCAAATCAACACAGGGGACGGTGATGATGTTCATCGGCCCGGGCATCTTCAGCGTGTTGTAGGCGTAATGTGAAGCCGCCATGAACTTGGCTAGTGTCGGGCGGCCGAGGATCCCGTTGTAGGGAAAGGGGATCTCGGCTACATCAAAGACAATCCTCTCCGTCCTATAGTTCAGCTCGCCTCCGAACGTCACGGGCAGCGTGACCTTTCCCTTCGGCTGGCTCCTCCCCGGGTTGACCCCTTGGAACGTGCTCGTCTCCTCGAGGTCTCCATCAGGGATCTGCAACCTCTTGATCACAATAGGCGAGATCAAGTTCAGACCGGCCCCACTGTCGACCTGCATCTTCGTCACCTTGAGGTTGCAGATTGTTGGTGAAACCAACAATGGCAAGCACCCGACTGCAGTAGTGCAGTCATGATGGTCCTCAGCGTCGAAGATGATAGGTGTTCCGGACCACTTCAACGGCTTCCGTGCATCGAACGACGGCTCCACCGCCATGATCTCACGTGCCCACTGCTTGAGCTGGCGGTGGGATGTATGCAGCGAGGCGCCACCATCGACGCACATGGCTTCTGTGGCTTTCTGGAACTCGTGGTCACTGGACTCATCGTCCTTGTCGTGATCATCATCTTCCTGCTTCTTGTCACGGCCCCGGGCGGGCCTCTCCTGCTGATTATCTTCGCCGCAGCGGCCTCCTTAGCCGCCATGCTTCTTGCCGGATCCTTCGGCACCCTCTTGGCCCTTCTCCTTGTCCCGCCACTCATACTTGGCTTTCTGCTTCTCAACGAGCAGCTCCACTTGCCAGTAGTTCTGGAGGTCATGGCCCTTGGTGCGGTGGATCTTGCAATACTTCTTGTTGGAGCCCCCTGGCTTATCAGCAGCCGCCAAGGCCCGGCAAGCGGCACACCTGACAACCTCCTTGCCGGGGTCACTCGCCTTGGGTTTCTTGGTGGCGCCGGTATTGTTAGACCCCTCGACGGCAAGCACGGTCTTGCCCTTGCGCTTCCTGTTATGGTGCCGACCCTTCTTCGCCGGGGTGGCGGTATCATCCGTGGAGTTGGTTTCCGCGCCGGCGTCTTCGCCGGGGTACTTCCTTCCCTCTTCAGCACGAGCGCACCGATTGGCTAGAACATAAAGCTCGGCCACATCCTTGACCTTGTTCATCGCTAGCTCCTCACGCATCTTGGGATTGCGCACATTTTGATGCAATGCACTGATCATGACGGCAAGATGAACGTCGGGAATGTTGTACTGCACTCAGCTGAACCTTTGGATGTACTTACGCAAGTTTTCTCCTTCTTTCTGGGGGATGATGTGCAAGTCACTCGCCTGGCCATGAGCTTGGTGGCCTCCAGTAAAGGCGCCAACAAACTCATGACATAGATCCGCCGAGGAAGAAATGGAGTCCACCAGCAAATGCATCAACCATGACATAACATTGGGCTTGAGTGCCAACGGGAAGTAATTGGCAAGCACCTTATCGTCGCGGGCCCCAGCAGCTTGCATCGCGATGGTGTAGATGCTGAGGAACTCCGATGGGTGAGTCTTGTCGTTGTACTTCTCGCCAACGTCGGGTTTGAACGTGCGGTGGGAGGGCCACTGGAACTGCCGTAGCTCATAGGTGAAGGCCGGGCAACCCACCTCGTAGGGTAGGCCACAGTAGCCTCCCGGTGCTGGGTGGTCCATAGTGGGCCCTGCCCGCCTGTCCGACTGGTGGTGTGCGTCACGCCGGTGCTCGATGGTGGTTCAAGCGTCTTCATGAGCTCGCTCCCGAAGAATTTGACGCTGGTCGTGGTGGGTTCGGGGGTCGGATGATGCTATGGAAATATCATTACGAGCATCGTCGCGATAGACTGACACCCGCGATGGCCGGGATGGAGGAGGGGAATGCATCGTGGCCGCATCGCCTTCGGCTCGACCTCTGCTGGCATGCGCTGGCTCGACGGAGCGACGGCCTACGGGTCCCGCCGGCCGCAACTCGTCGATGTTAGCGATGCCGACGAGGCTCCGAAGGGTGGCCCTCCATTCGTCAAGCTTCTCCGTAGTGGGAGGAAAGTCAAGGAGCAGCTGCGCGCGTGCTAGGGCTTCTGCCGGCGTGGGCAGCGATGAAAGCTGTGTGGACCACGATGCGCTTCGACTTCTAACCGCGTTAGAAGGAGCCCCATCACGGCCCCGCAGCTGTTCGCCACCTCCGCCAGTACGTCGGTGCGCATGCTGACCCTCCTCATCATGCGAAGGGCGCATGGGACTCTTCCCAGGGCGGCGACCAGGGTCACCAGCAGGGCGGCGCTGCTCATCGCACACGACCTGAGAAGAGCACGCCGTGGGCGCCGGTGTTGGTGTCTTAGAGGTTGCCGCGCCGCTGTCTGGCGGCACGACAACGCCCCTGGAGGGCCTCGCGCCGCCTGCGGGGGGACCCGACTCTCTCTCTAGAGCTCGCGACGCGTGGCTCATTGCCTGGCATATGAACGACGCCGCTCACCGGGCATGGACTGCCAGGGTGATGTGGATGTTCGTGGGCCGCGCCACGAGTTCTCTCCACGAGTGGCCCGCTACTGGCACTCTGGTCCCGGACAAACCGATTGCCATGATTGTCTTCTTCTTAGGAGCCATGACGATGAAGAACTGCTAGGCCAATTACTAGACCAGATTCTCACAATTGCGCCCCCTACCTGGTGTGCCAAAGATGTCGGTGGGAGACGACACCTATGGGATCACAAGAATACCTTCTGCAGTTGCGGGGCGCGGGATTGTGAGAAGAGCAGGATTAGCAATCAACACAAGGATCGTTTACCTAGGTTTGGGCCGCGAGGATGCATAAAACCCTAGTCCTGCTTTGGTGGATGTATTGAGTGTTCTTGAGCTCTTGAACTAGCTACGGTGACTGCGTGGTTCAAAAGAGCCGAATCCCCCTCCAGTACACCATGCGCCTCCTTTTATAGTCAAAAGGGGCTGCCACAGTGGCACACAGGAGGTGGAAAGGCCTACAGTGCTATGAGCTTATCACTCGTATTACAGGACAAGACGCATTTAATGCGTAGCTTAGGTGTCCTCTTGCTTTATCGGGGACGGGAGCGAGGCCCGTACCGTCCGTCGCCGCCCCTCCTCGCTTCGACACGCACCCTGGCCAGCGATGCATGTGGCGCCATGTAGGCAGGCAAGCAGCTGAGGTGGCGTGGTGGAGGAGCCTCCACAAAGATCTGCATGCCGCCACACAGGCGTGTGATGAGTTGGCCTGGAAGCTGCATGTTGCCACGCAGGTGCCTGCCTAGCTGGTTGGGCTGGCAGCTGCATGTGAACAGCGGTGGAGACTTGGTTGGCGCGGGCCTAGCAGTGGCCCCACTGACGCCCTTGACAAGGGCCTTGCCGGATGGCCTGGCTAGGGTCTTGCCATGGTGCGCTGTTGTCCCTTGCAAGGATCTTGCCGGGGGTCTTGCGGGTTTCCTCGGCAAGGATCTTGTCAAGGATCGTTGCCTTCCAACCCTCATCTGATCTTGAATATTCTTTGTCTTCACAAAGATCTGCATGCCACCATGGAGGTGCCTCCCGATCCCTGGTGCAATGTAGCTGATGGTGTTGGAGTCCGTGGGTTCGAGGGTGGCTCACTCTGCTTGTGTGGGCGAGCTGCCCCGACAAGGGTCTTGCCGGGGGAACCTGCTTCGTCCATCTGGTCTCTATGGTCTCGGTCTTTGGCGTTGCGCTGACTGTTCTTGTGGATTCGACTCCTCCCTTTTGCCCTGCTAAGTTTGGCTTCGGCCTGTGGCTCTGGCTGCCCGCGCACAAGTAAGGGGTACAAAGGAGTGCCCCTACTTTAGTACACCGACACGACTTCACATCAAAATCCAGGGCGGGTAATAACCCAAACATAATATAGTCATGCAATTATGGAGAAAACTAGAATTAAGGCCGCGTAAGCCAAAAAATGTATTGGCGACATAAAGTCAAAAGCCAGGGCGGGTTATCAAACCTTGCATATTTATATAACCAGGAAAATAATACCTATAGAATTGACTTATACTGCCGGCTTACATTGCCATATGCAGTGAAGGTAACAATCCAATGATTTATAAGCGCATGATTTCAATGGCGCAATTCAAATTGTACTGGCGACTTAATGTCCATAGCCAGAGCGGGTTATCAAACGCAAATATTCATACAATTACTGAAAAACATACCTGTAGATGGATACCATGGTAATGCCTTGATAATTATAATCCGGAGCCAGTATCAACCCGGAGTCAGGAAATATCATCATTTTGATTGTACAAGGCAAAAATATCCCGGCAACTTAACGTACGTTATCAGGGCGGGTTATCAAACCCTAAAGACGCTCAATGATGAGTCACATAATCAAGGCTACATGGCCTATGAACTTGGTTCATGCTGCCGGCTTATCATGCCAGACGCAGCAAAGGGTAACAACCCCAAAAAGGCCTCAGAGCCTAAACTCCAAGTGCACAATCATATCATACTGGCGACTTATTGTCCAAAGCTGTAACGGTTTAATCAAAACCACAAACATTCTCAAATATGAGCTAGAAATATTAAGGTTTCATGACCTGAATCGTCTTAAATTATATGAATCCAAGAAAAACTCGGAAAAAGATAACGAATCAAATTGAGAAAAACAAGGCTTTCATAGGCCGCCAAGCCTAAATTTCAAGTGCTTTCAAAGGCCGCACAACCACTGAGTTAAACCTTCATGCAAACCTTATAATCCGGGCCTCACATGACCAATTGTGGTTTTAACTTTGACAAGTTCAGGGTCTTGTATAAGATTGACTGTCAAAAGTACGGCGGATCATTCCAGTCAATCTTGGTAGAGTTGCAGACTTAAAAAGGCAGGATGGCCCGGAGTTTTAGGTGAATACACCTGGCTTCCAAGCCTGGCTTTAAAGCCTATTACAAGGGCCATAAAAACTCTTGTCCATTGAACAAAGAGCCCCCAAGTAATATTTTATTAAAGGCATACAAGCCGGATCAAGAGGGTAATCAAGGCTCTGCTCATTAAGCAGGTCGCCCCCAAATGATATCAAAGCAGGGTACCTATGTTTGAGTTGTGCTTTGCAACAGACTCTCTTTGGTCCCTTTAACCTGGGTAGCAAGCCCCCAAGTATTTAATAATCATGGCGTACAAGCCGGATGAGATACCCATGTTTGAATTGCGCATCATGGCAACAAGTTCTCTTTGCCAACCTTTAATTTTTTCTAAGAACTCGAACTTTGCGAGAGATAAATTCTTCTTGAACCGGATATTGAGAGCTTCAAAGCTTTGTGGGAGACAGATTTACCTTGAGCTGGTTTTTGAACTAGAATCCTTCCTTTTAAGCCGGAAACTTTCTGACGGCCTTTTAAATTTTCATCAACAGGGCAGTAGCTTCCCTGACCGGGTTATCTTCCCCTCCAACGACCCAGAGTTCTTGAATTTGCTTTAAACTGGCAATCATTTACTGAGTCATGTCCATGTAGCCCCCGAGTCTTAAGACGACTCAAGGAGCTGGCTTAAGATTCTCCATATTTGACTGTTATATACTCCTGGTATAAGTCATTCAACAACTCAGTGACATAACAGTCCCTTTTGCAGTAGACAACTTGTCCTGCATTAGATAAATTGCAAGCCAGAGTAATTGCTCTTTTAAAGAAAGAAATGTGTAATATAAAAATATACTGGATGGATTTCACCTGATATGTTAAGGCAGAAATTATCCACCATGGAGTTGATGATCACCACGGTGAAGCTGAAATCAACCACGACCGAGTCGGCCGTGGGAGCAGACAGATGAGTCGGCCGCAGTGTTGTAAGCCGGCGCAGATGGGCGAGTCAACCGCATCATTGTAAGCTGTGTGGACGGGTGATTTAGCCGTGTCGTGTTGATGTAGACTGGACCGCAGAAGCTGCGGCTTGCACATACATTTGTTGAGCATTTATGGCACGGTCAGATGCTTAGCGCATGATAATATTGGCGTAAGCCTTATATCCGTGGCAATTATCCTGCATGAAAAACATCATTGCCAAGATACTTGTTCTATAAAGAATAAAAAATGTATCAATAAAAAATAGACCAGATGAATTTCACCTGATTCGTCCAGATAATAGATGAGCCGTATATACTGTCTGTGGGTAACCTAGCAATGCTCATGTACTAGCCAAATATTAACTTGCTCACTTAACATGGAAGCATGCACTGTGAGAAATCCACCGCTTCTTCTCATCAGTTCCACTTATCTAATGCCATGAAATTTAGAATGTTCCTGAATATACGGAGAATTGATAGCTCCTTATATTGTCTCCACTGCAGCATCAAATCCAAATGTCTTGTTCATCGATAGCATGTTATTATCCACTGTGTTTTGAGAGAACCAATGATCGACACTTTCAGTTTTCTCTTCTTGTCTATTGGCATGTATCACTTGAATGATAGCGATAGTAGCTAGTATCTCTGTCCTGGCGGGTCAAATAAAATGACCAACACCAATTTCCAGTCTGTCTTGATACAATCTTTAAACTGAAACTCTCATCACTTAAAAAGCTTGGAAACAACGACCCAAAACTGTCCATCCAGCAGCTCTTATTTCTGCTCATTCTAGTTACTGATAGAGAGCAGAAGCAAGCGACGGGTCAGGGAGGGCCATGGCGAGGCAGGTTACCGCTGCCGCAGCGTCACACGGTTGCAACTTTGGATAGATGAGAGACTGGCCCAGCGCAGTAAAGACAAAATCTAAGGCTGCAGCAGCGGCTTAACCCGGTTGCAGATGAGGTGCACCGGTGATTCGCAACAATGGCGGCACGCGGTTGATGAGGCGCCAGCTCTCCTGCCGCTGTCTTGGTGGCAACCAGCGACTCAAGTGAGGGCCGCGGCTCAGAAGACAGTGGCTGTGACTCACGTCCCGGTCCTTTTGCAAATCATGACCTTCAGACGAATCTTCAGCAGCAAATTTTGATCCCTTGGACTACTACTTGAAGTGGTACTTTTCCTGCCATCGTTGCATTAGGAAGTACCAGTAAGTACATACAGTGATACCTTGAGATTTGAAGAGCGTGTACACGGTCATACGCAGTGGCACGAGCGTGGCAGATGATTACACGTTCGTGTTTTGAGTGATCGCGTGACCTCGTACAGTAGAGGCAAGTGACTTGGGAGGCGGCTTAAGGCCGGAGCGAGGCACAACGACGGTGGCATTTTGAAGTGGCTGCGGAGGCGCTCCGGCGATGGAAGTAGCAGCTCATGAGGCAAAGCGGTTTAAGCACGGAGGCAGCCGGAGGCTTGCCACAACAGCGAGGTAGCAGGTTTGCGCTCAAGGTGGAGGTGTCAAGCCAGAGCGGAAGCGGCCGCGCGGTCGGGCAGCTCGACACCGGCCATGGCGGCTCAATGGAGCGGGGGTGGAGACCATTGACCCGCCATGCAGCGGTCCCTGGCAGGGCCGGATTTTGAGGCCGCGGGGGCGTAGACCCGCACAACGGCCGATGGAGGCAAGGCGCTGCAGCGGCTCGTCGGTGCAGGCACGTGGAAAATCGTGGAGGCAAGGCAGCGGCTCGCTTGAGGCGAACACGCCATGGCAGCAGAGTCAGAACGACATGCGACCCGGTAGGGCGCCCGGCGATGCAAGGCCACGGCCGCGACAGAAGAACACCCGCAATAAGGAAACGACGGTCGTCATGTGAGGCGGAGCCGGCCCGGGGGGGAGGGCAGGTTGGATAATTGTGTCTATAAAGGCAGAGGCCAGCGACGGCGGCTCAGGCGACTCGGACGAGAGTCTGTTTCTGGGTCATGCGTTTTGCCAAGTCCATGTCCGCCTCACCTTCCGGGTCGTGGCTCCCTTTTTTTATCCCTTTGATTTCCGACTCCATATGGATGGGACAAACAAATTGTAGGTCCTCCGATGAAACAAGTTGGCGAGGTCGTCGCGTGATTTTTGTTCCGCCAGGTCCTCGAGACTTGTTCCACCAGTTTTTTCCACCGGGTTGTCCGGCAAGATTATTCTTGATGATCTCCTTTGCAGCAAATTCGTGATTGGACCCTAGTCAGATCAGACGATGAGATACTTCCATGGTGGCTCGTTCTTACCAGGCCAATTGCGAAACTCTCGATCCCCATGAGAGATCCCTCCAAAAACTCAACACCACCGTACGCAGGCCCCATGGTGGGCGCCAACTATCGTGGATTTGTCACGGTAGATGTCCTAGTGTGAGGACTTAGTCGTGAGGCCAATGCATCTATGTGGTAGCTTGAGAGGGGTTGATCGGGATGAGAGACACGAGGCGGATCAACACACAAGACGTGGATTTAGACAGCTTCAGACCCCGGGAAACATCATCCAGTAATAGCCCTACATGCTGTTTATGGCTAGGTCTCATTATGCTCATGAGGGAGTCGCCGCATAAGCCGGCTCCCCTTTGTTGTATCTAGCCTTAGAGATTGTTTCTCCTCCCCTCTTGGGGTGCCCTGCCCCTCCTTATATAAGTTGAAGGGGCGGGTTACATGACTAGTCCTAGTAGGATTAGGATTAATCTATTACAAGTGGAGTCCTAGTCTTGCTTCCTTTGTACGGGAATATTCCTTACACTTTCCTCTTAAGCCGGCCCACCATAACATGAGCCGGCCTTCTGGGCCTTGGGCCTAGTCCTCTATCTGACCTTCTGTCGGGCCATTAGTAAGTCGCCAGGCTCGTGAGTCATAAGACCAGTGAACCGCCAGACTCGTGAGTCGTGAATCCTTCGGCGGGTTACCAATTAAACGCCAAGTCCCAGCCGGGTCATATATCTGGCCAGGTCATACCACGGGGTATATCCCCGACATGGGGTATAAGCCATAGCAAAGTTGAAATACAATAGATATAATTAAAAAATAAAATATGAATGGGTTTGCAAGAGTACTTAGAGTGGTGATTTGCTTTGTTATACTAATGTATCACACGAAGGTTTTGTTAAGTTTTGTGTGATTGAAGTTTTCAAGTTTTGGGTCAGATTATGATGGATGAAGGAATAAGGAGAAGCAAGAGCCTAATCTTGGGGATGCCCCATGGCACCCCAAGATAATATTGAAGGATGAACAAGCAACTAAGCTTGGGGATGCCCCGGGTGGCATCCCCTCTTTCTTCTAAAGACCATCGGTATTTTACTTGGAGCTATATTTTTATTCATCACATATCATGAGTTTTGCTTCGAGCGTCTTGTAATATATGAGTCTTTGCTTGTTTTGATTTTTGTTTTGTGTCAAGTATCCTTGCTGAACACACCTATTTGAGAGAGCCAAAATTATGCTATGGTTTGTTAGAATTGCTCTATTGCTCTTTATGCTTCACTTAATTTTTTTTGAGCTATGGAATTGCTCTAGTGCTTCACTTATATCTTTTTGAGCACAATGTGCTTTAATACTTTTGAAGAAATGCTCTCATTCTTCACTTAGATCTATTTGAGAGTTAGTAATTTTGAATAAATTATCTCATGCTCCACTTATATTATTTTGAGAGATGAAAATCTTTATGCTCATGTCTTCACTTAAATTTGTTTGAGCTTGTCAAAAAGCAATTGCAACATATGAAACTAGTCCCAAAGTGATAGATATTCAAGAGGGATATAATAAAAACTTTCATGAAGATCATTGGACAAAATAAACTTGATTCTTTGTAATAGTTTTGAGATATGATGATAATGATATGTGAGTCATGTTGATGAGTAATTATGCTTTAGTAGGAATATTGGTGTTAAGGTTTGTGATTCCCTATGCAAGCACGAAAGTCAATAGTTATGCAATGAAATTACATCCTACTTGTGGTGGATTATTCGGTGTTGGTTATGTTTAATGCTTGCTTATGTGATTTTCCTTTCTTGGTTGGATGCTTCTCAATCTTTTCGCTAGCCTCCATTTGTACCAAGTAGGAATACTACTTGTGCATCCAAAATCCTTAAAACCAGTTTTGCCATACAAGTCCACCATACCTACCTATATGCGGTATTTCTGTGCCATTCTAAGCAAATTTGTATGTGCCATCTCTAATTTTTAAAATAAATTTCCTTTTTGTGTGCTCATACCGCTCATGAAGCGGCAGGGGGTGGCCAATATTTCCATGCTAGATGTGTTATTCTCAAGATGAGTGTTTATTCACTTGTCATTGCACGAG
This sequence comes from Triticum aestivum, assembly GCF_018294505.1. Classification (NCBI taxonomy): domain Eukaryota; kingdom Viridiplantae; phylum Streptophyta; class Magnoliopsida; order Poales; family Poaceae; genus Triticum; species Triticum aestivum. Next base: position 515,208,914 of record NC_057801.1, on the reverse strand, counting down.
AGTACGACAAAGGTATTAGGGATGCCCAGTCTCGAAATGAAAAATGAATTTACTTTATGTTGTCAAATAATAAATTCCTTGGAAAGTGTTGGTATGGAGGGAACCCGTGAATACGGCTAGCCATGGATTGTGAAATAATGATGGAAAAAGGATTAAAGTTTATTTTCTGTTTGGGAACCGCCTATGATATATCTAGCATGGAAAGTGTTGGGAATTACTCGATCGTTTTAGTTGACGGGAAAATTATGCCACACAAAATGTTTTTTCTCTCTTTTTTGCTTTGAGCTCTGGCCCCTCTACAAATCCCTACGTCCCTATGTGAAGGCCTTTCTATTTACTTTATGCATTTTTTTACTTTTATTTGAGTCTCCATCTTCTCTTATAAATCACCAACTAAGGGGCACTATGATCATACTTGAGCATTGGATATAGCTAATATGCGAGTGTGTTTCATGAATGGATCAATGATTGGGCATAATGGGCTAGGGATAACTTGCTTTAGTGTTGATATTTTGAAAAACATGGTTGCTTGTTGATATGCTTGAGTATTGAAATCTTCATGTAAAAACTAGACTATTGCTTTGAACCATATAAAAGTCTATATGTCCATGCTACAAACGAAAATAATATGTGATGAACATGTTAGGCAGCATCCCACATCAAAAATTCTATTTTTATCATTTACATACTCGAGGACGAGCAGGAATTAAGCTTGGGGATGCTGATACGTCTCCAACGTATCTATAATTTTTTATTGTTCCATGCTGTTATATTATCATTCTCGGATGTTTTATAATCATTTTATAGCAACTTTATATCATTTTTTGGGACTAACCTATTGACATAGTGCCCAGTGCTAGTTGCTGTTTTTTGCTTATTTTTTACTTAGCAGAATATCAATACAAATGCAGCAAATTTTTTTGGAGAATTTTTCTGGACCAGAAGACACCTGTTGGGCCAAAGAAGTACCAGAGGGGGGCGCTGGGGGAGCACAACCCACCTGGGCGCGCCTGGGGGCCTAGGCATGCCCTGGTGGGTTGTGCCCACCTCGACCGCCTCCCGCACTGCCTTTTTGCTCTATAAATACCCCGAATATTTAAAAACCCTAGGGAAGTCGACTAAACACAATTCCAGGCGCCGCAAGTTCCGAAAACACCAGATGCAATCTAGACACCATCACAGAGGGGTTCATCATCCTCATTGGTGCCTCTCCGATGATGTGTGAGTAGTTCATTGTAGACCTACGAGTCCGTAGTTAGTAGCTAGATGGCTTCCTCTCTCTCTTTTGATTCTCAATACAATGGTCTCTTGGATATCTATTTGATGAAACTCTTTTTGCGGTGTGTTTGTTGGGATCCGATGAACTTTGAGTTTATGACCAAATCTTTTTATCCATGAAAGTTATTTGAGTTTCTTTGATCTCTTATATGCATACTTACTATCACTACTGCAGGATGCTGCTAACGTGACACTTCGATCAGAGACCCTTCGACGAAACTGTGTGCGATGCAATAATCACAAACAGTGGTGTGAAAAACTGTCAAAAAAGGTGCAAAACGTTTGCGATGACGGATGCATCAAACATGGTTCAAATTTTAGTTGCGTGTGCGATGCAGGGCATACGGTTCAGGTCAACTAACTGTTTGCGATGAGGAGGAACAAAAGAAACGGGCAGCCAGATTAAGGTGTGTGCGATATACAACATACGGTTCACTCAGATGAACTACTTGTGATTAGGCAACACAAAAGAAACGGTCAGCCAGATCAAAGTGTGTGCGATATACGGCATGCGGTTCACTCGGATGAACTGTTTGTGTTGAGACAAGAGAACAGAAACGGTTGAATATAACAAGATGTGTGTGATACGCGGCAAACATTTCTGTAATCAGAAATGTGTGCGAAGACCGATAATAACACAGACGATTGTTGCTAATAAGATGCGTGTGTTGTGAGATGGGATTGCATACAGAACAACAACATACACACACACACACACACACACACACACACACACACACACACACTTATAAGGACATGGTTGCATAACCAAATTAAACATCCACTTACATAGGTGGCTACTACAACCATGGCATTTGCATACACCAAACTAAACTATTACATGCATAATTACATAGGTGGCTACTACACACATGACATTTCCGCACACCAAAGTAAACTATATATTATGTGCATGATTAACTAGGATAAAAGATCATCTGATCATCATCTACTTCTTGTGACACTTGCTCTGGTTGTGGCTCGATCTGGCCTCGTCGATCTCCGTAACAAGGCACTTCCTCATGTCAATGATCCACCTGTCCATCTCATAGCATGTGTACATGCTCTTGGCCGCAAACCTGAGGTGAGGTTCATCCAGTTTCCGCATCTAGGCCCCATGCCAGGATACGGGACGATGTTGGCATCCTGCCTCATATTTTCATAGTATGGGTCGATGATGGCCGAGGCGAGTTCAACCAGGGAGTCCTTCTTCGTGCTACCCCAGACCCTGTAGTGCTCAGGGATTTCAACAAGGTTCTGGCAGGCCAAGCCCATAACCCTAGGCGTTTCTACATTGTCGGTGGTTTCCACCGTGGCGAACTTGTAGTCGGTGCTGTTGACAAACTTGGTGAAACGGTCGCAAGGCTCTGTGGCCATGAAGTAGTGGTAGATGAGGACATCATGGCACATGCACAACTGGGCGACGACAACCTTCTAGTCTATGTAGGGACGACTGGCGGTGTACTGGAGGTCGATGCCAACAACCTTGCACTTGTCTCGAGCAAGCAACTGCTCAGCGGTGTTGATGTAGTCGTCCACCACGGCAGGGTCGATGGTGTACACCACCGAGAGATCCGTCTCCCTCGCGTGGGTCTCCACTTTATGCTCGCTGAACTCCATTGGAGTGCCGCTAGACATCCCCTCTCTATGTGTCGTCGTGGGTATGCTTGTTGTGTTATGGGGCGCGATCGAAAGGTTGAAGAGACTAAGGTTATAATGGCCGCGGGAATTTAAGGGGAAGCCGAACGGCCAGGAATATTGGCACTCCCTGATGGTAGTTCTAATTTGCAGTGCGTAACTCCATCCCGCCGCACGTAACTGCATCGCGTGGCAATGCATGCGGCGCAACCGCATGCATATGGCGCCCCCGACGTGCTCGTGCGCATGCCCAACCACTGGCAGAGCGCACGCGGAGGGACGCGAGCAGAGCGCTCCATGGTTGCCTCAACGGCGAGAAACCATATATATGCATATAACAATTGAACATGCAAGGAAAAGTTGTCCACAAGCCGAGCGCGCCGACGGACACGAGCAGAGCTCGCCGCGGCGCCTAACAGTGAGCACAACATGTTGTGGCTCCTAACGGTGAGCAGAGCTTGCCGAGGGATGCGAGCAGAGGCTGGCACATTGATACATGGCAAATAAGACGAACTGTGCGAGAGATGTCGGAGGCATCAAGCACAAATCAGATTAGAGTTGTGTGTGCGATATGTGGCATACAGTTGATCCATCCGAGCTGTTTGTGATGGAATAAGCCATGTGTGTTGCCGGCAAACGCTTGCTGGTATATAATCTTAAATTTAACCAATAAAATGTTAATGCATGTGACAAAAATTGTATAACTGGAAACTATGTTCAAATACGAATCCAATGATATAATATTTGGCGACATGCATTAGTATTTTATTAGTTAAATCCTACTTATAAACCAGGCCGGGGGTATAGTAGATAATTAAATCACAAACATTTTTTTTGTATTAACCGTATGTGTACATGTCCTTTCGTCCTCCTCTCGCACGTCTTGTCACCCCGTTGCTGCAGACGGCTTACAGCGCAAGCTTGCACAGCGCATGGGGGCGTTTTTTTGGCCAAACAGTGGCTCGAAGTGGCGCCAATGAATCGTCGGTGAGCCCGTTCCCACGCAACCTCACAGGTTCCCGCGCAAGCTTCCCGCCCGACTCGGTGAAATCCCCCAAATCTCAATGCTTATCGGGGCTATATAAACCCTCACGGCCGGCGAGTCCTGCATCGCATTTTCCCCTCCCTCCATGTAGCTTATCTCGTCTGCTTCTCACACAATCACCAATGACACCGGTCCGTCGTCGTCACTCAGCCACTCTGCCGTCATCAGAGGACAACTCTAGCTGGGAGGCTAAACCGCGGTGGCAGCACGGTCCCCGGTGTAGTGTAGTGTGCGTGGCATCCCTGTTGGGTGTGCGCGGAACACCCACCAGATGCTCCGCCGCCGCTGCCCATTGGCAGCTGTTGTCGGCTGCCATTGCCGCCACACCATCGTCGAAAGACAGGGCCATCGCTCGCTCCGCCACCGCGGCCTGAAGGCGGGAGGTGGCCGTTGTGGCCGCCACCTCACTGCCGGCCACCGTGGCCATCACACGCTCTGCTACCGCAGCCCGAAGGCAGGAGGTGGTGGTCGTGGCCGCCACCCCATCATCGGCCGCCGTGGCCGTCACCCCATTATCGATCGCCATGGCCACCAGCCCACCGTCAGCCGCCGGGATCATCACCAGCTCCGCCACCATTGCTCGAAGGAGGGAGGCGGAGGTGAAGGCCCACACGTGCGTCAGTGACCTTGCACGCTACATCAAGTTCCTGCAGGAGGAGGAGGAGCGCCTCGTCGAGCACGCAAAGAGCCTTACCGCAGCCGTGGTCGCAGCACATGCCAACGCATAGGCGAGGAATCAGGAGATCTACGAGCATTCCGGCCGCTTCGAGAGGGGTCATCTTGTAACGCCCCGAGACCGATGCTCCAGAAGACTTCCAACTATTCCGAGTTTCGCCGTGTGTTTCTTTTGTGCTTGCTCTTTTATTTTTGCATTGCATCATGTCATCATGCCATCATGTCAGTAATGTTTGCATCTCAACTCAACTAATAAATTTCATAGATGGGTGATCTATTTAAATCGAGGGAAGGGTGACTTATCTTTATAACACATCGTCCCAATATTAGGGAGCTATATTAAATATTTCTTTAATTTGGAAATCACCATAACACACTTGCAAATTATCCCAATGCCTTTGTTATCTTAATTCTTGGTCTCCAACCTTGCCATATATTCTTTCATCATATTCCGGAGCTCCACCAAAAATCCGAACATTTTGGGACCTTCCCAACCCTCATTTCCTATTCAAATCATTTGAATTTAAATCAAATGAGTTTGGATTTACATCTCTCAATCCTGGCCTTTTCCATTTTCTCGGAACAAGCGCATTTTTGTGAGTCCGGAAAAATTATCCGCGTGTCCAACTTCTTCCCCTAACCTCCCTTTCTTTTCTTTCTTATCTCTGTTTTTTATTTTCTTTAGAGTGATAGAGAGAGAGAAGAGAGCCTGCAGCCCAGCCGCCCCCCCTAAGCCCAAAGCCCAGTCGGCGCCCCCACCATCTCTAACCCTAGCCCACACCCTTCTCTCCTCCCTTGTGCCACCACTCCCTCCTCTCGATCTCTCGCTCTCCCTCGCTCGTGCCGCCATCCGCAGAGAAAGAGAGAGGAGCGAGACCCCTCAAGCCAACCACCCCGCGGCCCCGCGAGCTCGTCTGCCCGCACGGCCATGGCACCACCGGCCTCCATGGCTCGCCGCGCCCTGCTCCCTTCTGCATGTGTTGCTCCGCCCTGAGCTGCGGTGCGACCAACTCAGGCGGCCCCGTCGCCTCTGCGCTCGAGCGTCGTGCGCCCACCTCCTGCTCGCGCCTGCATCTCTCCGTCATCAGCCACCTCAAGCTTGCCACCATGCCAAGACCTCCTCGCCCGCCTCCTCATCTACCCGGCGCAACCGCCTCGTCAGCTCCGTCGTTAGGGGAGAAGCCCCTCGATCCGTCCCCTTCGGCCCTGACTCCGGCGAGCACCGCCCCGTCGACTCTCCTCCATGCGACGCCTCCCCCCTGCTTCCTCGTCCACCGCTGTTCCCGTCGCTCCACCGCGACTTGGGCAAGATGTCAACCTCACTGCCTTCCTGCACGCGCGTGCCCGCTGCTGGTCTCGTGCCAGGGCCCCTCCTCCTCACGGCCATGGTGTCCGTCGTGGTTGTACAGTGCCGACACGTTGCTGCTGTTGCCCTAGGCTGTGCTCCCCATCCATCATGAGCTCTGCCCTGCTCCTATTTGACCCTTGTTGAACCGCCAAGACGTAGCCTCAACCCAGCATCATCCATCTTCTAGCAACCGCGTATGTGCAGCACCACCAGGTTTTGCCTCTGTACACTCATTGGGGTTGACCGTGGTCGTGTGCCTGGTGCCACTTGGAGTCGCCAAGACCGCCAAGACACGTACCCGGACCGTCAAGCATCTTCTCCAAGATTTTGCCAAGTACCCCGATGATGCGCCAAGTTCGAGTACATGGACGGTCAAGTACCTCTACCGCCGGCCAGACATTTATGGAAACATGTACAACTACCGTCGCCGTGAACAACTACTTCCACTACAACCGTCCCGAGAATGTCTACTTCCCCTACACTGCATCGAACTCGATCCGCCCCGAAACGCACGCTTCAAAGGTATAACCGCCGAGATGACCTTTCGAGAATGAATGTGTGTTGTATGAGATGCACCCTATGTTTGGACCGTGTCCAAATTGTTCCTTGCACGTTCGCCGTAAGCCATGCCACCGACATGTGGGACACCCCATATACGGGATCACCCCACCATCTCTTGCATGTTCCGCACATCCGCACACTTGCTCTTTTGCACCGGTATCTCAATGAATTGTCGGATCATCGGAATGCTGTTGTGGCACCACTTCCGTTGTATTTGCCGTGGCACCCCTTTCGTTCCGCCATGGTGACTAGATGCTTCATAACATGCTCATGTCAACATTTCCATAAAATTGCATAAAACTTGTATATGTCATCCGCATCATGATAATAACATTAAAATGCTTAAAATTGTTGTTTGCTTAAAAATATGCTAAATGACATGTGGGGATTTTCCGGAATTGTTGTTTGTTGTTCCGGCCTCATTTAAACTTGCCTAAATATTTAGTTTAGTTTTGTTTCACCTCTTGCCATGTTTAACAACATTTAATATTGTTGTACCTAAACGAGAGCGAACTAAATAACTCGAATGTGGTGTTTCGTCAATATGCAACTCGTTGCATATTGAGCTCCACTTAACTTGTAGTACTATGTGTTGCAATTTGCCATGCCATGCCTCATTAAACCGGACATGCATCATACTTGATTGTGCATCATGCCATGATTATGCTTGTGTGTTTACCATGTTGTATGCTTCTTTCCGGTTTGCTTCTCTCGTTAGCTTCGGTTTCGTTCCGGAGTTGTGAGGATTCGTTCGACTATGTCTGTTTGTCTTCTTCATCGACTCGTTCTTCCTTGCGGGATTTTAGGCAAGATGACCATTACCCTTGATATCACTTCTATCTTTGCTTGCTAGTTGCTTCGTTCTATCGCTATGCTACGCTACCCATCACTTGTTTACCAAGCCTCCCAAATTGCCATGCCAGCCTCTAACCTTTTTCACCCTTCCTAGCAAACCATTGCTTGGCTATGTTACCCCTTTGCTCAGCCCCTCTTATAGCGTTGTTAGTTGCAGGTGAAGTTGAAGATTGCTCCATGTTGGATCGGATTATCTTGGGATATCACAATATCTCTTATTTAATTAATGCATCTATATACTTGGTAAAGGGTGGAAGGCTCGGCCTTATGCCTGGTGTTTTGTTCCACTCTTGCCGCCCTAGTTTCTGTCATACCGGTGTTATGTTCCTTGATTTTGCGTTTCTTAAGGGGTTGGGTGATTTATGGGACCCCCTTGATAGTTCGCTTTGAATAAAACTCCTCCAGCAAGGCCCAACCTTGGTTTTAACATTTGCCACCTAAGCCTTTTTCCCTTGGGTTCTGCAGACTCAAGGGTCATCTTTATTTTACCCCCCAGGCCAGTGCTCCTTTGAGTGTTGGTCCAAACTAGATTACCGTGCGGGACCGTCCCTTGGCAACTTGGGTTATGTTGGTACTCGTACGCTTAGCTTATCCGGTGTGCCTTGAGAACGAGATATGTGCAGCTCCTATCGGGATATGTCGGCACATCCGGGTGGTCTTGCTGGTCTTGTTTTACCATTGTCGAAATGTCTTGTAAACCGGGATTCCGAGACTGATCGGGTCTTCCTGGGAGAAGGAATATCCTTCGTTGACCGTGAGAGCTTGTGATGGGCTAAGTTAGGACACCCCTGCAGGGTATAAACTTTCGAGAGCCGTGCCCGTGGTTATGTGGCAGATGGGAATTTGTTAATGTCCGATTGTAGAGAACTTGACACTTGACTGAATTAAAACGCATCAACCGCGTGTGTAGCCGTGATGGTCTCTTTTCGGCGGAGTCCGGGAAGTGAATACAATTTTGGGTTATGTTTGACGTAAGTAGTTTCAGGATCACTTCTTGATCACTTCTAGCTTCTCGACCGTTCTGTTGCTTCTCTTCTCGCTCTTATTTGCGTATGTTAGCCACCATATTTGCTTAGTGCTTGCTGCAACTCCACCTCATTACCACTTCCTACCCATAAGCTTAAATAGTCTTGATCTCGCGGGTTTTGAGATTGCTGAGTCCTCGTGACTCACCAGATACTATCACAATAGTTGCAGGTGCCGATGATACCAGTGCAGGTGATGTAACCGAGCTGAGATGGGAGCTCAACGAAGACCTTGGTCATTGCTATGTTTCGTTTCATGTTGATCAGTAGTGGAGCCAAGTTGGGACGATCGGGGATCTAGCAGTTGGGTTATCTTCTTTTCTTTTGGCTTCGTCCGTAGTCGGACTATATGTGTGTACTCTGAATGATGTATGAATTATATGTTCATTGTGTGAAGTGGCGATTGTAAGCCAACTCTTTATCCCATTCTTGTTCATTACATGGGATTGTGTGAAGATGACCCTTCTTGCGACAAAACCACAATGCGGTTATTCCTCTAAGTCGTGCTTCGACACCTGGGAGATATAGCCGCATCATGGGTGTTACAAGTTGGTAATCAGAGCCATCCCCGACTTAGGAGCCCCCTGCTTGATCGAATCGCTGGTGTTGTTGAGTCTAGAACAAAAATGTTTTGAGTCTTAGGATTATATATATCAAAGAGTAGGATTCTTTTTACTCCTCAGTCCTTCGTCGCTCTGGTGAGGTCTCATGACGTAGATGTTTTGTCTTTCCTCTCCTCAAATTTCACTAAATTTTTGTTAGGATCACGCGGGTATCTTGGGATCGTTCCGATATTCTTATGACGAGAACATTGTTCTTGGTGCCTCCTGACATTTAGGGGTTGTGGCAGTGTCCCGGGGAGTTGAGCTCCGAGGTGTTGTCGTCATAATTTTATCATTGCAGTTCTGGAATACCTGAGTTTTGCCGACATCGAAAATCTCTTTTATGCACTTGTTGGTGAGATAACCTCGACGCCACCCAGTACTGGGGTGGGAGTTCGGGAGTATTGCCATAGCTCGTATAACGGATGCTTTTCGAAGGTTGAGGTACACGATTTCCGAAGGTTTCTTGGTTATGTGTTGACGGATGGATACAGCTGGATGTAGGGATTGTTAGTTTGGGTGAGATATATTGTTTCCCCTGTATCCCCAACACCAGATTGCATAACCAGAAAGTTTCGGGAGTTTTATAGGTGGGAATTCAAGTAGCTCTAGTTTTTTTTCGACAGATGCATGATATGAGATTGGGGTTCGACGTCTAGTGGTCCGCCTATCCACGGTCGTTTTTACAGTGGTCTTGTTGTGTCTTAAAGAACCCTTGGCTATGCTGGTTCGGGGATGCTTCGTATGTCATGTGCACTGCCTTGTACATGATGGTGTTGTACGATCGAGCCCGTGTGGGCCCCACCACGAAAACTTTGGACAGAATCTCTACCATATGTTTGTTCCGGCTTATTCTGCAAGCCAAATCCTTTGTTTTATGTTATATGTAGTATTCGAGTTGCTTCGAAGTCAAATGTTGAATCCATACCTTTCCTAAACGTTGTTCTCATATTGCTATGTGAATACCAATCCTTCTTGATCATCGAGGTCGTCATGTTAATTCTTTTCCAACCGGTGCGCTTCTCTTCGAGATGATCCTATCATTCTCCCCATTCGCAAGATCAATTCTAAGTTTTCTCAACGGTGTTTGTTTCGCTCATCCCGAGTTGTCTTTGTTTTCCCCACCCTCCCACCCTTTTCTTCAGGGACTCATATATCTTAATCAAGCATCCATTTTATTGCTCTGAAGTCTCTTCATTCTTTTCTTTCAATGTTCTTATCCGGTGATTTCCCATGAAGATACTAATGGAGCTTCAAGTTCATCATTCATCATTCTCGTATTCTTTTCCAGTGGATTAATTTCAAGTTTCGATGTTGATCATATCTCTTCCTTTCGTTTCACACATCTTCCCATGTGAATTTCTTATCCAAGGCTCTCTTATTTATTCAACTTGCCCAGTTCATATCCGGAGTGCTCAAGATATCTCAGAAGATTTGTGTTTCCATTCTTAATCCGTTCAAGCTATTTGGAGATTATTACCTCATTCAAGTCATTTAATTCAACCGGTGCAATCCCCCCTTTCAATAAATCGTTCAACGGTGTTTTCTTTTGAGTGGGCCCTAACCCACAAGTCTTTTCCCAGGATCTTACCTAACTCTTCTAATTTTCCGGAGTTATTCTCAAATTCATTGCAAATTTTGATGTAAGAATGAATTATCATCAGTCAAATGTCTTTCTCCAAGATCTTTCAAATTATTTTTCATTGTTGGCTCAATCTTTTTGTTTTTCATTCTCCCGAAGTGCAACTCTTTCTACCTTTTGAGGTGGTGTTATATCATTCTTGTCGATTTTCATTCATGTTTCATGATTCACATGCTGTCAAGAACGAGGTATTTTAAATCCATCAATCTCTTTGTTGGAGTTATCTTGGTATAGATTTCACCTAAAGCCTTCCCTAAGGAATGTTGTATTGTGGTGCTTATCAATGATCCAAGTTTTCTCCTATCCTCTCGGCGAAAGCAGTTTTCATCTCTTCGTTGATCTCAAGCAAGCATTTGTTTTTGGTAGTGGCAATATTTCGCCTCAATTTTGAGATGTTTTCCATAAGCCCACAACAAGCTTATCCTTTCGTTGTTGATAACCCAACAACTTCGTTCTAGCATTTCCTGTAAGCGTGCTCTTTCAAGATCAAGTTTTCCTCCGTTCATTCCATTCCATTTTTTTTCATTTCTTCCGGAGGCATTGTGATGTTCTGCTCTTCACCCATCACGTCGTTTTGTCAAGTTCATGTTATTTTCGTGCTTATCCATTTAACCGAAGTGTTGTGTCATCTTTTCAAGTTCTTTTCATCTTATCAAGTTTTGCCTCTCTTTTCAACCGGATTGCTGTCTGAAATCCTTCTTACCCATTGTGCATTCTTTCAATAGTTCCGGAGGCAGTGTGTTGTTGATTTCATCAAGTATCATCCCATCTTCTCAAGTTCATGTTCTATTCCTTCCATGTTCAACCGGAGTGCTGCCCGAATTCTTCCTCTCTCATCTTATTTTAACTAGAGTGGTTCCAATTCCTTCATGTCCATTGTACTCGTCATTCATAGCTTTGCAACCTCCAAGGTTTAAATGGTGTTCCTTGTTTCTATTTTTCTACCGCAGTGCTCTCAATTATGTTCAACTCCGTTGTGTTATTTCTTTCAACTTTTCAACCTCTCAAGGTTCTTTGGTTTCACTCTTTTGTCGAAGAAGCAACTTAGTTTTACCTCCTCTCTTCCTCTTCTGTTTTCTCTCCGGTGCCATCCTAGATCTCGGGACGAGATCCTCTTGTAGTGGTGGAGTGTTGAAACGCCCCGTGACCAATGCTCCAGAAGACTTCCAGCTATTCCGAGTTTCGCCGTGTGTTTCTTTTGTGCTTGCTCTTTTATTTTTGCATTGCATCATGTCATCATGCCATCATGTCATTAACCTTTGCATCTCAACTCAACTAATAAATTGCATAGATGGGTGATCTATTTAAATCGAGGGAAGGGTGACTTCTCTTTATAACATATCGTCCCAATATTAGGGAGCTATATCAAATATTTCTTTAATTTGGAAATCACCATAACACACTTGCAAATTATCCCAATGCCTTTGTTATCTTAATTCTTGGTCTCCAACCTTGCTATATATTCTTTCATCATATTCCGGAGCTCCACCAAAAATCCGAACATTTTTGGACCTTCCCAACCCTCACTTCTTATTCAAATCATTTGAATTTAAATCAAACGAGTTTAGATTTACATCTCTCAATCATGGCCTTTTCTATTTTCCCGGAACAAGCGCATTTTTGTGAGTCCGAAAAAATTATCTGCGTGTCCAACTTCTTCCCCTAACCTCCCTTTCTTTTCTTTCTTATCTCTGTTTTTTTATTTTCTTTAGAGTGAGAGAGAGAGAAAGAGAGCCTGGAGCCCAGCCGGCCCTTAAGCCCAAAGCCCAGTCGGCACCCCCACCAGCTCTAACCCTAGCCTGCACCCTGCTCTCCTCCCTTGCGCCGCCACTCCCTCCTCTTGATCTCTCCCTCTCCCTCGCTCGTGCCGCCATCCATAGAGAAAGAGAGAGGAGCGAGACCCCTCAAGCCAACCACCCCGCGGCCTCGCGAGATCGTCTGCCCGCACGGCCATGGCACCACTGGCCTCCATGGCTCGCCGCGCCCTGCTCCCTTCTGCATGTGTTGCTCTGCCCTGAGCTACTTTGCGACCAACTCCGACGGCCTCGTCGCCTCTGCGCGCGAGCGTCGCGCGCCCAACCTCCTGCTCGCGCCTGCATCTCTCCGTCATCAGCCACCTCAAGCTCGCCACCGTGCCAGGACCTCCTCGCCAGCCTCCTCGTCTACCCGGCGCCACCGCCTCGTCAGCTCCGTCGTCAGTGGAGAAGTCCCTTGATCCGTCCCCTTCGGCCCCGACTCCGGTGAGCGCCGCCCTGTCGACTCTCCTCCACGCGACGCCTCCCCTCTGCTTCCTCGTCCACCGCTGTTCCCATTGCTCCACCGCGACTTGGGCAAGCTGTCGACCTTACCGCCTTCCTGCACGTGCGTGCCCACTGCTGGTCTCGTGCCAGGGCACATCATCCTCATGGCCATGGTGTCCGTCGTGGCTGTATAGTGCCGACACGTTGCTGCTGTTGCCTCTAGGCTGCGCTCGCCGTCCATCATGAGCTCCGCACTGCTCCTATTCGACCCTTGTTGAATCACCAAGACGCAGCCTCGACCCGGCATCATCCATCTTCTAGCAACCGCGTATGTGCAGCACCACCAAGTTTTGCCTCTGTACACTCATTGGGGTTGACCGTGGTCGTGTGCCAGGTGCCACTTGGAGTCGCCAAGACCGCCAAGACACGTACCTGGACCGTCAAGTATCTTCTCCAAGATTTTGCCAAGTACCCCGATGATGCGCCAAGTTCGACTACATGGACGGTCAAGTACCTCTACCACCGGCCGGACATCTATGGAAACATGTACAACTATCGTCGCCGTGAACGAGTACTTCCACTACGACCGTCCCGAGAACGTCTACTTCCCCTACACCGCATCGAACTCGATCTGCCCCAAAACACACGCTTCAAAGGTATAACCGCCAAGACGACCTTTCGAGAATGAATGTGTGTTGTATGAGATGCACCCTATGTTTGGACCGTGTCCGAATTGTTCCTTGCACGTTCGCCGTAAGCCATGCCACCGACATGTGGGACACCCCGTATCCGGGATCACCCCACCATCTTTTGCATGTTCCGCACATCCGCACACTTGCTCTTTTGCACCAGTATCTCAATGAGTTGTCGGATCATCGGAATGTTGCCGTGGCACCATTTCCGTTGTCTTTGTCGTGGCACCCCTTTCGTTCCGCCATGGTGACCAAATGCTTCATAACATGCTCATTCCAACATTTCCATAAAATTGCATAAAACCTGTATATGTCATCCGCATCATGATAACAACATTTAAATGCTTAAAATTGTTGTTTGCTTAAAAATTGCTAAATGACATGTGGGGACTTTCCGGAATTGTTGTTTGTTGTTCCGGCCTCATTTAAACTTGCCTAAATAGTTAGGTTAGTTTTGTTTCACCTCTTGCCATGTTTAGCAACATTTAATATTGTTGTACCTAAACGAGAGCGAACTAAATAACTCGAATGTGGTGTTTCGTCAATATGCAACTCGTTGCATATTGAGCTCCACTTAACTTGTAGTATTGTGTGTTGCACTTTGCCATGCCATGCCTCATTAAACTGGACATGCATCATACTTGATTGTGCATCATGCCATGATTATGCTTGTGTGTTTACCATGTTGTATGCTTCTTTCCAGTTTGCTTCTCTCGTTAGCTTCAGTTTCGTTCCGGAGTTGTGAGGATTCGTTCAACTACGTCCGTTTGTCTTCTTCATGGACTCGTTCTTCTTCCTTGCGGGATTTCAGGCAAGATGACCTTTACCCTCGATATCACTTCTATCTTTGCTTGCTAGTTGCTTCGTTCTATCGCTATGCTATGCTACCCACCACTTGTTTACCAAGCCTCCCAAATTGCCATGCCAGCCTCTAACCTTTTTCACCCTTCCTAGCAAACCGTTGCTTGGCTATGTTACCGTTTTGCTTAGCCCCTCTTATAGCGTTGTTAGTTGCAGGTGAAGTTGAAGATTGCTCCATGTTGGACCGGATTATGTTGGGATATCAAAATATCTCTTATTTAATTAATGCATCTACATACTTGGTAAAGGGTGGAAGGCCCAGCTTTATGCCTGGTGTTTTGTTCCACTCTTGCCGCCCTAGTTTCCGTCATACCGGTGTTATGTTCCTTGATTTTGTGTTCCTTACGCGGTTGGGTGATTTATGGGACCCCTTTGACAGTTCACTTTGAATAAAACTCCTCCAGCAAGGCCCAACCTTGGTTTTAACATTTGCCACCTAAGCCTTTTTCCCTTGGGTTCTGCAGACTCAAGGGTCATCTTTATTTTACCTCCCCGGGCTAGTGATCCTCTGAGTGTTGGTCCAAACTAGAGCACCGTGCGGGACCGTCCCTTGGCAACTTGGGTTATGTTGGTACTCGTACGCTTAGCTTATCCGGTGTGCCCTGAGAATGAGATATGTGCAGCTCCTATCAAGATTTGTCGGCACATCCGGGCGGTCTTGCTGGTCTTGTTTTACCATTGTCGAAATGTCTTGTAAACCGGGATTCCAAGACTGATCGGGTCTTCCTGGGAGAAGAAATATCCTTCGTTTACCATGAGAGCTTGTGATGGGCTAAGTTGGGACACCCCTGTAGGGTATAAACTTTTAAGAGTCGTGCCCGCGGTTATGTGGCAGATGGGAATTTGTTAATGTCCAGTTGTAGAGAACTTGACACTTGACTTAATTAAAACACATCAACCGCGTGTGTAGCCGTGATGGTCTCTTTTCGGCGGAGTCCGGGAAGTGAACACGGTTTTGGGTTATGTTTGACGTAAGTAGTTTCAGGATCACTTCTTGATCACTTCTAGCTTCTCAACCATTTCCTTGCTTCTCTTCTCGCTCTTATTTGCGTATGTTAGCCACCACATTTGCTTAGTGCTTGCTGCAACTCCACCTCATTACCACTTCCTACCTATAAGCTTAAATAGTCCTTATCTCGTGGGTTTTGAGATTGCTGAGTCCTCGTGACTCACCAGATACTATCACAACAGTTGCAGGTGCTGATGATACCAGTGCAGGTGATGTAACCGAGCTCAGATGGGAGCTCAACGAAGACCTTGGTCGTTGCTATGTTTTGTTTCATGTTGATCAGTAGTGGATCCCAGTTGGGACGATCGGGGATCTAGCAGTTGGGTTATCTTCTTTTCTTTTGGCGTCATCCATAGTCGGACTATATGTGTGTACTCTGAATGACGATGAATTATATGTTCATTATGTGAAGTGGCAATTGTAAGCCAACTCTTTATCCCATTCTTGTTCATTACATGGGATTGTGTGAAGATGACCCTTCTTGCGACAAAACCACAATGCGGTTATGCCTCTAAGTCGTGCTTCGACCCGTGGGAGATATAGCCGCATCGTGGGTGTTACACATCTGGAGCGGCAGAGGGCGTTCAAGCTGGTGAGCGTCGCTGAATCTCCAGCAGCGGCAGGCACCGTATTGCAGTTGTCCAACTCGTCGGTAGGCTCCTCCTCCTCCTCTGCCTCTTACTGAGCGTGCTCGGCAGAGGAGAGGCTGCTGGAAGTACTACAAAGCCCCTCCTCCTCCTCCTCCTCCGTAGTAGTATTAGGGGCTATTTTATTCAGTTCATCTGACTATAGATGTGGTGGAACTGTACAACGTACTTAAAATTAGCTAGTATATATAGTTGAACTAGCTATTTCAGTACGTGGTTGGCAACAATTGGGGAAAAGTTTGGTCGGTTCAGCTGTTGAGTTGAACTGTTTGTATAAATTAAAAACGACTGCTTAATCTATGAATGAAATCTATGCTTAATTACTGAATTTTAGTTGTAAAAATTAGATAGTGCTAGTGATTTTTAGCTGCATATTTTGACAAATCGCAGTGTTACAAGGATTGAAATATGGCAATGTTACTAGATCTGTCAATCTTTCCAGTTTGACAAATGGAAACATACCCAATATGACAGATGCAAATCTTACCAAATTGTTTGTATGTGGTTGCACACGGGTCATTGAAAAAAACCGTTTGCGTTGAAGGGATGCACAAATCCCAGGCTGCTATTTTTCCATCGACTTAAGGGGAAAGACCATAGCTCTCACTTTGCATATGGGTGTTCTATCTAAAACATTTGCAATCAAGAGCTGCAGAAATCCTGCTCGGCACATTTTCTCTTGGCTTCCCGGGGAAGCTATCGGTTTGCATACTGGTGTTCTAACTAAAACGTTTGCGATCAAGAGCTGCACAAATCCTGCTCGACACATTTTCCCTTGGCTTCCTGGGGAAGCTGTCGGTTTGCATACAAGTGTTCTAACTAAAACGTTTGCGATGAGTGTTTTATATTTAAAAACCGTATTAAACCGCGGCTTGGGCGCCATTAATGGAGAGGATGCGAGCAAGGCAAGTGGCCATGGAAGTCAAAGGGCTCGCTTCCCGGTGAGCCTACGCGGCATATAGCTCGCACGCTTCTCGGTGAGCCTCCGCATTGGAGTACAGCTCGCGTGCCTCCCGTTTAGTCAAGCACTCAAGCACATGTCCGCACGACACCTCCTAGCCATTAAAAGGAGTGAGGCGTGGTGTCACGTGAATGGTTAACAGAACACACACGATTTAAATTATACAAAATGTTTGAGATGTTAAAGTGGCAGCTATTTGTTTCAAAATGCCTTTGTTGGCTGTTACGCGAGTGCGCCTTCTCTCAAAATGGACACGAAAAATACCACAACATGTCAGGTGCCATTCCATGATAGCATGCCAAGTTTCATGAATTTCATACGGGTTTTGGATTTACTAGAAATTAAAAACAAAGTATCTCAATGTTTTGCCGGTAATCAACAGTGCCCTGGTGTTTTCTAATTCATTCCCTTTATTGCATGGGACCTAAGCATGCACCCAAGGACACATATTTGATTTTTCAACCAATTTATATGCACTGGAGCATGTGCATGTAGTTCAAATTTGAATTATGCACATAAAATGCCTAGAAAACCCAGTTAATGTATAAAAATGTCCAAATGAACCCCGAAAAATTCCAAAATTTAACACAACACTCCTGCGCACCCGCGCAACAAGGAAGGAGCTGCCAGGAAATCCCTCGTCCCCAAGAAGGTGCCCGCGTGCTCCCTGCACCAGCTCGCCATGAACGCGTCCCCGCGCCACCACGTCAAGACCCCGCGTTGCCCCTGGTGGCGGCGGCGGGAATCCGCAGGAGCAAGCCCCGCGTTAGCAAAGAGCTTTGGTGGCCACTGCAGGCTGCGGCGCCTTCACCACCGAGCTATGCAGTGTCGCCTGGCCGGGCAAGTTCAAGACGGATCTACCTCCTCGCTACGATGGCACTGCCGACCCCATGGAGTTCCTGCAGCTCTATGAGCTGGGCATCGAAGCGGCCAACAGAGATGAAAAGGTCATGGCGAACTGGTTTCCCATGGCGCTCAAAGACGGTGCCCGCACCTGGCTCCTAAACCTGCCTCCCGGCAGGATCTCCTCTTGGGACGAGATGCGCACTCGCTTCATCGCCAACTTCCAGGGCACTCGCGATCGTCCTCCAGTCATGGGTGAGTTGCACCGCATCAAGCAGCAACCTGGAAAGACCCTGTAGAAGTACATCCAGTGCTTCAACAGCGCTCGCTTCAAGATTCCCAAGGTGACCGAGGAGGCCATCATCTCAGCGTTCTCTGACGGCGTCCACGACATCAATATGAAGGAGGAGCTGGCTATCCACGAGGATCTGTGCACATCTCTAGAGCTGTTCAACCTGGCGACCATGTGCGCAAGGGCTGAGGAGAGACGCCTCTGCCTTCTCGAGCTCCTAGCCGCGGACCCAGAAGAGAAGAAAGCCAAGGCCAAGGACGTGAAGCGCTAAGGAACATTTGTGCTTGCAGCAAAGCCAAACACGAAGCGCGGCAGGGACCAGCCGAAGTCGTCCAAGGGCAGCCGGTACTGCGTGTACCACGACCTCCACACCCACAACACCAACGAATGCCAAGAGCTCAGGGCCGTGCGAGAAGGATGTGTCGGTCGATGCCCCGAGCGCAGCGATCGGGGCTATGGCTGAGGAGGAAGAGGTGGAGGATGATGGGACGACCGTGGCCCTCGCCAAGGGTGGCGTGATCGACCTCGCGAGGACCGCTGGCAGGACCAGCCTCACGAGGGGGCTTGGAGAGATCAGCCTCGTGAGGATCGCCCGCAAGGCAACGCAGGCCTTCCTCCTCCGCCACCACCACCAAGAAGGAATGACGACCATCATCAGGATGAGGGGGCTGGGGGCTTCCAGGAGCCATGTGCTATCGCTTACATCTTGGGCGGTGCCCAGGCCCCAGCCTCTCAGCGCATCTTCAAGCAGTTTGCTCGCGAGGTGAATGCAGTCCTCCCCAAGCTCGAGGCCACACGCCCTCTCAGGTGGTCCACGTGCGCCATCACATTCAGCTTAGTGGATCAACTCAAGTGTGCGGCAATAGCCGGCATCCTCCCAATGCTCTGTTCCCGAGTCATCAGCAATGTGCAAGTTACCAGGACCCTCGTCGATGGCGGCGCAGGACACAACATTCTATCCGTCGAGACGTTCAACAATCTCCAAGTGCCATATGATCAGCTTCAGCCGACCAAGCCTTTCTCAAGGGTCAATGACGGCTCTACCACCCCGATAGGGCAGGTCCGCCTCCCTGTCACCTTTGGACAATGCAAGAACTACCGTACCGAGCTCGTCGACTTCGACGTTGCCCACATCCTCCTGCCGTACAATGCCACCCTCGGGTATCCGGCCCTGGCCAAGTTCATGGCGGTGACTCACCATGGTTACAATGTCCTCAAGATGCTGGGAAGCAGTGGAGTCATCACAGTCCCTTGCGAAGAAAAGGACGCGATGTGCTCTCTCGAGCGTGCCTTCAAGTCCGCATCAGTTGAGGACCCATATAGCAAGAGTGGGAACCTTCCTGAGGCAGCTCCCAAGAAGAAGAAGACATCACCCAACTCAAGGCCTCAGGAGGCAGGCACCTCCGGTGGCATCATGCCAGGATCTACGCCTGTCCAAGGGGCGCCTCCCTTTGTCGCATAGGAAGGCGCGCCTGGCACCCTCCTCGGGCAAGGCTCAGGGGCTCTCTCCTGGAGGGCCACTGACTTTGCCAAGATCACGAGGGAGGCGCTCGGGCACCACTTGGAGGCGTGCTTCGCGACATGTTTCCCTCAGGAAGGCATGAGGCAAGGAGGGACCAATCCTTAGGAGTTCATCACCAAGGTCACTCGGGAGTTGCAGGAATCGAGAGTCATGCACGGTCATCGCCGCCTACCCGGCGTAGCTCCCCATCCAGAAGAGGATGGTGAGCTGCGCGTCTGCATCGACTACCCAGGGCTCAACCGAGTCACGTCTCAGGAGCGTTTCTGGCCTTCGCGCGCGGGACGCTGCGAGGTTCTAGCTCACAGCTACGTTCGCATGCCTTTCGGCCTGCGGAACGCGGTAGCTGCTCACCAACGCCTGATAAGGAGCATTCTGGAGGCTCAGGTGGCCAGGCACTGCGCATTCCTGGAGGAGATGGAGATGGACCTTGAGGAGCTACCCGGACCTCCAGAGCCTCCCGAGGCTCAGGGCTCCGAAGGCTCGTGAGGATTGGCTTCTTCACGGTGCGTCGTCAGCTACTCCAACACTCGCTCTGCAATGATACCAGGTGACATCTTTCGAGTTTCATTTCAGCTGGGAGCGCCCTCGGGGCTGCATCATTCCCAGGTCGCGTGGGTCCATCCCCATGGCATGTATCTGTTTTGCTTATGTCTTTAGCTTACCTTGTTGGGAGCGGCCCTCGGGCTGCATCATCCCCAAGCCACTCGAGCCTGACCCAATGGCATGTGTCTTTCCTGCATCTATCCAAATTGATTTGCTCCTCGTACTCAACTTGCCTATGATCATCATCTCTTGCCCATCGCGGCCCCTTATTCTCCCTCATGCAAACCGCTTGCACATTAAAAAGGGGGCGCCTGAGCATCGCGACTCAGGGGCTCTTACTGGCTCTCCAGCCCTCACCCCCTGGCCTTGTCCACGGCATCGCGACCTGGCATACCAGTGGCTGCCGAGCTAGCTCGAGGGTCGGGACCTGAGGACATAAAGCGTTTGCATCTAACTGCCTTGCAGGAACACCCAGCTGCCCAAGGCTCAAGAACAGGCACAACCCGCCTTGAGGTAGGGCCTCATGAGTCCCGCACTGGCTCACGAGTGCCGAGATACACCTTGTCTAGCCCTACCATGCCGGCCACGTGTCAGGGTGGGGGTGTACACGCCCCGGGGGCTCCTCCCGGAGGGGGCCCCTCTCCCATGTACCAGTGGAAGCACCATGCTCCGCTTTGGCCGATGACACTACCGAGGAGCGGCTATGCCCGTACACATACTGAAGCACTATGCTCCGCGCTGGTGATAAACAACTGAGGGCAGCCAACGACTGTATCAACCTCAGTGAGCCTAGAGCTCAGTGTCTGGCCTCATCGCAACACCTCCCCTCGGGAGCGCCGCGCGAGGGGGCTGGACACGGGGGCTACGCCCGGGTCATGCCCCAGTGCATGGCACCCAGCCAGGTCCCTCGGACCTGGTCGTTGTGCCCCCTCCCCGAGCGGAGCCAAGGTATGAAGACTGTTTAAGCGTCAAGGGGGACTCCTGAGCATCGTGACTCAGGAGCCTAACTGGTCACGTAGCCCCTCACTCCTTAGTTCCGAAAGGCTAATGACGGTTGAGGTATGCGTGGGGCCGGGCCCTACCGATGTAGAACGACAGATCCACTCCTACACGCCCTCCCTATTTACTGTTTGCGCGTCAAGGGGGACTCCTGAGCATCGCGACTCAGGAGCCTAACTTGCCACGTAGCCCCTCACTTCTTAGTCCCGTCCTGGTGATCCGGTCGGGGCTAACGGTGGCTGAGGTATGCGCGGGGTCGGGCCCTGCCGACGTAGAACACAAAGCAAATAGGAAGGAAACTGCAAAATCTCGAAAATCAAGAAGCAAATATTATAGACCATAAATTGTTCTCACGATACCAAACACAAGTTTAAACGCCTCCACGAGGCACGGTGCATGTTGCAGGAGTTGGAGCGGGAAAGAAGCCGCGAGAAGATCACCCTTGGGCAGCGCCGCCGCTCGTGGTGGGATCGTGTTTGTCGGCTCCACCCCCCAGGGCCGCGGAGCCAGTAGCACCTCACTTGGGTGCAGTGTTGAAGGTGCAGAACTTTGCCAGCAAGGCCTCCGCTCGACCCTTCACGGCCTCAGCAGCAGCGGCAGAGCGCTCGACATCCACAGGCTCTAGCAAGTCGTCAAGGTTGGCGTCGGGGTTGCGGAGGTAGATGTGGCTGAGGATCCGCGTCAGCGCTGCAGAGGAAAGGACGCAAGCTTCGACCTCGGCCATGGGGCCGATGCCGGTCACGACCTCCTCAAGCGCCTCGACCAGGAAGGCATGCAGCTTGGCGGGGCCTTCCGTGGCTCCGGCCAGCTACTTCTCCAGACCACCTTCATAAAGCATCTTCAGCGCCTTGCGAGATCTCACCTCATAGTCTGTGAAGGCGTCCTCGGCCAAGACTTTCGCCTTGGCGTCTAGCTCAACCCTCTCCGCCTTTAGCGTTCGCTCCAGTGTCTTCAGCCGACCGCGATCAGCTGAGAGTTCGGCATCACGGTCCCTGACGGCAGCCTCCCGAGCCTTCATCTCCTCCTCCTTCTCCTGACGGTCGTGAACCTCCTTGGCGAGCTCATCACGTAGGCCTTGCAGCTCATCCTCCATCACCTTGCAGCGGCCCTTGACAGTTGAAGCATCCCTCAACGCCGCGTCGCGAGCGGCTATGGCCTGGGAGGTGACCTGCTTCTCCTCCTCGAAAGCTGTCATAGCCTGGCTCAACGCCGCCCGGGCGAAAGCGTCAGAGCGAACCCAGCCAGAGACTAGCTCCAGGCGCCCGGCCACCAGGCGGGGATTGGCACCCTGAAGATCTTATCACAGCCGACTCAGCTTGCCAGCAGCATGGTCCAAGGCGGCGGAAGAGGCAGAGGAGATGGGAGCAGGTGGAGTAGGAGGAGAAGACGGCTGCGTGATCACGGCTCGAGAGGCCGGGACCTCCTGAGCCTTGGCAACCTCGGCGACAGCATCAAGCACGGGCGCCTCCAGAGTCAGAGGGGCCACGAGGGCTGGCTCCCGGCCAGAGCGTCCCTCCTGGCCTCGCGAGGACGATCTGGCAGGGGAGGTGCGAGCCCCGCTGCCTCCCTTTCCTGCAGATGAAGGCGCGACCACAACAGATGAGCTTGCCCCGAGTAGTGCCGCCCTGTCCCCCTTCAGCCTCTTCGCCACAGGCGGCAGCCTAACCAAAAATGGAGGTTGTCAAGCCTTGACGGCAAAAATAGAAGCAAAGCAGAGTTCGAGTACTTACTAGTTGGATTCCGCGGGTTCCAATAGCCTCCGGCCGAGGTTGAAGCCCAAAAGCCTCCTGCGAGGCTCAGCCTCGGGAGGGCCGGCAGCAGAGAAAGGCGCACCGGAAGGGCTGGAGCTGGCTCCGGGCAGCATCGGGGCTGGAGTAGACCCACGGGAGATCAGCCCCACCTGTCCTTCTTCGGGATCATGGGTGGGTCCTCTCCCCCTCGCCTGGTGCCGGCCTCGTCATTGTCTGGCATGGAGCGGAGGGTGCTGGACCTGCGCCAGGGGGAAGTCTCCCCCGTCCCCTCGGTGGCCACCTCCGAGTCTCGCTCCTCCTCCTCCTCCTTATCTTCCTCATCTCCCCCGCCGGAATCATCGGAGGACAAGTCCACCATCGCCGTTGCCGCCTGGTGTCACATCCCTAGCTGCTGGTAGTGCTCTAGGCTAGCTCATGTGTGCATCATGTTTAAATTCTAAAAATTTGAACTGAGTGAATTTTGGAAGCCTCAAAAACTTAAATAAAAGAGGGGCAAAAACCCTAGAAATCTCATTCATTGCTCCAAAATGCTCTTCTTAAATGTTTGATAATTTTTGGTAAGGGTTCTGGTCCCAACCAAAATATTGAACATTTTTAAGGATTTATTTTTGGGACTTTGGATTTAATTCATTAGCTATTTGAATTTGAATTATATTCATATAATTAGAATATAATTTCAAATACCCCTGATATATTTTATAAGCTTTTGGAAAAGTCCATCTAGCAATATAAAATATTCAGAGGAGTTTTTGGCATTGTTTGAATTATTTTAAATTCAAAACAGTGGCAAAATAAATTAAATAAAAATAAACAAAACAGAAAAAAAAATAAAAGAGCAGAAACTTACCTGGCGCCACTTACCTGGCCCAGCTCCATTTGGCCGGCCCAGCCCACCTCCTTCCCCTTGTCCTCTTCCTCCTCTGCCAGGAGGACGAACAGAGGCGAGGCGTGGCGCGCGCCCGAGAGGCCTCGGCCACCTCCTGCTTCCCCCCTGGCCACCTCCTGCCTGGTTGCCTCCCTCCTCGACGCCCGGAGACGCCACGCACTCCCCCTCGCCCCCTGCACCTCTCCTCTCTCCCCCTGGACCCCCTCCTCCTCCTCTGCTCTCCCTCCCTCTCGTCACCGAACGCACCTGAGAGCGCCGCTCGCCGTAGCCATGACCACCGGCCACCCCTCGCTCCCTCTCCACATTCCTGAGCCCCGTCCCGACCCCATGGAGCTGCACACCGAGGCACGCGACCAGAGGAGGCTCCAGTCGACCGGAGCATCGTCATCTTCATCTCCGGTGCCCGGAGATCGCCGCCGTAAATTCGCGTCGTCCAGAGCTTCCCCGACCTCGACGTCGACACTGCTAGTCCCTACGTGAGCCACTCTTCTTTTTCCCCCCTGGAATCCCCGTCGTTCCCCTCCCCTAGCTAGCTTCCCCACCTCGGCCGAGAGCTTCTCGCCGCCGGCCATGGCGTGGCCGTGGCCACAGCCACCGCAGCTCGCTCCCGAGCCCACCATCGTGCTCAGCACGATCGCATGAACCCGTAGACACCCACAACGCCTCCTGCCGTGCTCCCTAACACCGACCCCGAGCTCGCCCGAGCTCCGGCCGCCGCCGAGGTCGACGCCGTGCTCAACTCCGGCCACCTCGCGGCCTCCCGCCCGTTCCTTTGGATGCGGAGGAGCAAGAGCTTCTCCCTAGTGCCCTCAGCGCGCCAAACCACCGCTCGTAGCGCCAAACCCGCCATCCACCCGAACTCCGGCCGCCGCTCACGAGCTCGCCGTCGTCGATACCGGCCATCACCGGCACGGCCACCACCACCGTTTGATGCGCACGAGTCCCAGCTCGCCGTAGAACCCAACCGCACCCTAAACTGTGCCCTGTAGCGCGAACCCGATGCGTTTCCGCCGCTCCGTTGGTCGTCGCCAGCGAAACTCCGGCGGGAGCTGACGTGGCTCCGTCATTAGGAGCTAACCCAGCTGGTTAATCAACCTACAGACACTAACACTGGGCCCCACCCCTGGTCAAACCCCAGCCAGCGCTGGGTTTGACCGGGATTAGTCCCGGTGTCACTGACGTGTGGCCCCCACACGTCAGGTTTGACCTGGACCCGCCCTGTTGACCTGATGACGTCAGGGTGAGGTCATGCTGACGCAATATTCCTTTTCTGGAATTTAGTTTATTTTATAATAATCAGGAAATTCCAGAAATAGCTAAAACTTCTAAAATTCATAGAAATTCAACCGTAACTCCAAATTAAATAATTTATATATGAAAAATTATCAGAAAAATTCAAGGAATCCATCTGTACCATTTACATGCATGTTAGAACAACTTATCACTACTGTTTAGGGCAAATGAAGTGAATGACATTTGAATAATCACATATGGAGTTTGAATTTGAATCTTGTATTCAAACCAACTTCATTTAATCTGTTGCTAGTTGCATTAGCTCAAAACACATTCATTTTGCCATGTCATGATCATGCATCATATTGTGCATTGCATTGATTGTGTTCCCTTCTGTGTTGCCGGTATTTGTCCCCTCTCGATAGACGTGATACCGATGATGTGATCGTTGACACTGATGAAGACTCAATGCTATCTTCAGAAGTGCCAGGCAAGCAAAACCCCCCTTGTTCATTCCAATAAAATCCCACTCTCTCGCTCCTGCTCTCTTTTACTGCATTAGGACAACAACGCCATATTTGTTACTTGCTGCGGTAGCTGAACCCCTTTATCCTTTGCATGACCTGTCATTGCCACAGTAAATAGATGAAACCCACTAGCATGAGTAGGAGTTGTTTGAGCCCTGATGTGCCTACTCATTCATGCTTGTTTGTCATGCCTGCTACTGCTTAGAGTTGAGTCAGGTCTGATTCATCGGGGATGAATCAGAGGCGTGTGAACATGTCCTACTATGGGTGAACTAAGAGTGTGAACACGATTTGGTAAAGGTAGCGGTGAGAGGCCATGTAGGAGTACATGGTGGGTTGTCTCATTGCAGCCGTCCTCAGGAACTGAGTTCTGTGTTTGTGATCCATGATCAGTTACTACCACACATTGGGCTCCGGGCGCTCCAAGCTCTCTCGACTTATTAATCAACTTGATCTCTGTCCAGGAGTTGCAACTAGTTTCTGGTGTTTGTAGGTAGTGTTAGTAGTCTACCAAGTGGCACCCGGTACAGGTGGGCTTGGGACAGACTAGGCACAGTGGCACGGTGTACCAAGTGGCACCCGGTTGGTGGGCTTGGGAACCCTGCACACATCGTTTGGGGCCGTGAGCGACACCCCGGCCGGATCTCCTTGCGGATGGAACCCGAATAGGCGATAAACCTGGACTAGAGACTTGTTCGGTTAGTCAGGTCGTGGCCGACTCCCTCGCCCGGCTTCCGCTTGAAGGTTGCCGAGGTACATGACGTGTACAGGGCGATAAGTGGCGAAAGCGTGTGTGAAGAAGTACACCCCTGCAGGGTTAACATCATCTATTCTAATAGCCGGATTCCTCGGATATGGAAACTTGGACCCCTTGCATAGTTCATAGACAAGTGAAAGTGGGTACTCTAAAATACGCAAGATAAGCGTGAGTGCTATGGATGGCGTTCTCGTAGGGAGACGGGAGCGGATCCATAGTGGTGTATTGATATGGTGACTATGTGGACTCGTGTGCGCCACCTCAAAAGAGTTACTTGCAGTCGTAGTTCAGGATAGCCACCGAGTCAAAGCTGGCTTGCTGCAGTTAAACCCCACCATCCCCTTTGTTGATAATGATGCATATGTAGATAGTTCTGATGTAAGTCTTGCTGGGTACATTTGTACTCACGTTTGCCTATTTATGTTTTTGCAGAGAGACTTCGGTCTCGTTAGTAGTTCCGCATGGACTTCGACGTTTAGCTTGTTACCTCAGCTACGATCTTGTGCCCTCGGCAGGATCTGATAGATAGTCAGGCTTCTCAGCCTTTTTCATTTATAGATGTCTATACTCAGACATGATAACTTCCGCTTGTGCTTTGACTTGTATGCTCTGATTGTTGGGTCATGAGACCCATGTTTGTAATATCTCGCTCCTCAGAGCCTAATGAATAAATACTTGAGTCGTAGAGTCATTTTGTGATGCCATGTTGTATTGCACATATCGAGCATATTGTGTGTATGTTATTGAAATGCTTGGTATGTGTGGGATCTGACTATCTAGTTGTTTATCTTTAGTATCCTCTCTTACCGGGAAATGTCTCCTAGTGTTTCCATTGAGCCTTGGTAGCTTGCTACTGCTCCGGAACACTTAGGCTGGCCGGCATGTGTCCTTCTTCGTTCCTGTGTCTGTCCCTTCGGGGAAATGTCACGCGATGAATACCGGAGTCCTGTTAGCCTGCTACAGCCCGGTTCACCGGAGTCCTGCTAGCCCAGTGCTACAGCCTGGATTCACTCGCTGATGACCGACACGTTCGATGCTGGGTCATGGATGCATGTCCCTGTAAGTCTGTGCCACTTTGGGTTTACGACTAGCCATGTCAGCCCGGGCTCCTTATCATATGGATGCTAGCGACACTGTCATATACGTGTGCCAAAAGGCGCAAACGGTCCCGGGCAAAGGTAAGGCGACACCCGTGGGAATACCGTGCGTGAGGCCGCAAAGTGATATGAGGTGTTACATGCTAGATCGATGTGGCATTGAGTCGGGGTCCTGACAGCGTTGGTATCAGAGCTTGACTGTCTGTAGGATTACCAAGCCAAACTGGTCGAAGTTGAGTCTAGAAATGCTTTAGTTATATGTAAGGGAATTGATTGTGGGATGGAACGTAAGGCTCTTTTTACTCCTTATACCTTATGCCCTTCTGATCTGAGTCATCTTATCTTTCCTACGGGGATTAAGAACTAGGCTATCTCTTCTTTCTATCAGGATCACGTGTTACTAATCCGTAGACTTTAAGATTGTTGATTCAAGCCTCAGTTCAGTTCCTACTATCTTCTGTATGTTAACTGTTGATCTCGAAATCTTGATATTGTGCTTCTGAGTGGTTATGCCACCATTTTTGTGAATGTCTCAAATCTTTTCTGAGCATTTATAGTCGTTATGCTGTCCGAGTCATTCCAGGTTTCTAAATAGTCTGATGCATTTGCAAAATCCTTTCCCTCTGGTTTCGATGTTCCTTTATGCCAGCTCAATCACACTAATTGTTGAGTTGAGGTATTCTATTGCCTTGACATTATGTTGGAGTTACTATTATGACCCTAGGTGTCTCAGGGGATCATCTAGTAGTTTAGCCATGATTTGTGTTCCCAGTGTGATGATTCTGGCCATCATTCTCGAAAGCATCCCGTGATGCTACTTAGTAATAGGTATTCTGTTCCTGGGTTCTTGAACCCGAGATTCACTCTACCTACTTCATGTTGATAGTGTTTGCTAGTTCCCTCAGGATATTAGTAACTTTGCATTAGTCCTCGATGTTCGTGGTATTCCTTTCTTCCAAATACTATGAACCGCTTATGGCAGATGTTCCTCGCTGATCGAAAGATCACAATCAGAGTGCTCTCGATGGGTTCTCGATTCTACATTGTGACTCTGCCAGTTCTACCTTTCTGCATGGGTTATCTGGAGGAAATGTTGATCTCGCTCGACATACTAATCTATGCATCCACAACTCAGAAAATTATATGTTCCTTTGAGTTGTCCCTCTTTAGTTGTCTACTGACCTTCGTCTATCAATTGATAGTCAAGAGTATGCGTGCATTCGTTCGTCGATGCCTATTACCCTTGTGGTCCGCCAAGCCATTCTATTTCAGAATGAATAGGAGAAACAAACTCCAGTACCTCATCCATATTTAGGATTGGGTCAAAGTAGTTGTGTTCCGCAGATCAAGTTACAATCCAGCTTCTGGTCTGCTCTACCCTGAAGTATTACCTTCTTTATGACAGGAATTTCATGAGAATTGCACCACCTTTTGTGAATTCTTGACATAGTGATACTTCTCGCCATCCTTTTTCATTCCTCGGTTCCGTGTTGTTGCAGCCGGAGTGCCGACAAGTGAATCATGATGTGTGAACTCAATACTCCTAGCAACCCCATTGCTTGGTAGTTAATGGACAATAATCTTATTCCTAGTATGTTGGTTATTGAATCATCATTCTAAGACTGATCGTGCTATCTAGTCCTTATTTCCGGTGCACCCTTCGATCAATGAGTTAGGATTGTGTCAAGTCCTCACTCATTTGATCATATCATCTTGCCCTGGAAAGCAAGATTGTTCTCGATCTTAGTAACATATCGGTGGTTCGTGGTTTTCCGAATATCTTCTCGAAAGTATCACCAGGTTGTCACCTGACTGTTATGTTAAGCTCGTGATCAAGTTGGTTTATCCTGTAAACCACCCTTTCTCCAAGAATCCGTGTTGGATACCCCTGAGCTAGTTGGTTAAGCTATGCATCAACTTGGAGAGTTGGAAGATAAAAGCTTGCCTGACTTAGTTCGTTCCAAAGGGATATTCTTGTGTGGTGTGTGTTGAAGAAAGATGATATCTTCATCGATTGGTCCTTGTGATCAATTGTTGGATCTATTATCTTACCCAAACCTTTGATTGAGTATGGGCTATCGTCAAATCAAATCAGAACCAGCGATATTCGTAATGTTGTCTTACTCGTGGTTTTTCCTCAAGCATACACCATTATATTCTTTGGTCTGACCAATGCTATCACCGTGTTCACATGATGGTCGAAGTCCAGTGATATGGAAATTCCGATGAGTTGCTGTTGAGCCCATCAGTAGCATTTTGTCTCCCCCCATGAATCATGTTGAACATCAACCTAGTGTTGAAAATTTTGTAAGCAAAGCCTTCGTGCTCCGTTCATGAAGTCTATGCTTGGATGGAAGAAGTGACTTCCTCTAATTCATGTGCATTTGGTGTAAGTTGCCGCCATGAATTCGAGGAAGATTGTTTTGTTTCCTTTGGAATCATCGCAAGTCAGTCATGCATGTGCGAAGTATTCTATGGTCTGATAGACTGATCATCTTCATTCCATATGTATCCCTAGCACACCAAGCCACTAACTGATTTGTTCTAGGAGAAGGAGTTCTTTTAAGAGCTAACCCGGGCTTAATCAAGAACTTTGATATCCTCGATGATGGTTCCCAACCAGAACTCGGTAGTGCTTTATTATAAGACTACCATGTGGTCATGCTTGTCTGGGACAACATGTTCACATGTTTGTAGCAGAACCAGCTCATGTTTTGGAGCTTGCTATCATAGTTCATTTCCCGAGAATCTCGCAACGTCATCTCGTCGATTTGTGTTGCAAACTTTCGTTTTCCTTCCTAGACTCGATGGGTCTGGAATATTCTGACACCAACCAGATCTGAATCTCAGGCAGATAGGATGGTTGGAACATTTCCCAAGAACTATAATATTGGTTCCTCGATAACTGGTAAGGTGGATGTCTTGGCCAACACACCACGCCAGGAGACCTATTATTCTAGTATCTCGATTGGAGAAGTTGGCCACCTCCCCATAAGGATTTCGTAGGATTTACCTCCGTAACTATTCCTTATGGATTCTATTGCTTCCGAAGTCCGACCTTTACTTGATGTTCTAGTTATCAAACCATATCTATGAATGGGTTACACTAGCACGTCAAGGAGAACATTGGAAGCGGAGTGCTGAATGTCTCTCGGTCGATCATTCAGATTTTATTTCCTTGGACCCGCCAAGGGTGAAATCTGAGAAAGTGTTATCTTCCTTTGCATCTGCATCTTCCACCGGTATTCATCAGGGTAGTAAGTTGTGTGGCCAGGACCCTTGACACGGATGTTGGTAAAACCTTGATGATTGTGGAAATGCTCAAGTTCTTGAGAGCACGCACAAGCGCTACGTGTGATCCTCGGCACTAGCTGGGTTTGCTCTCAGTTTCCTCGGCAATGCTATGACCTATTCAAACAGTGAATTCACTCTCTATTGTTGGGTTCTTCCCCAGTTACTAGAATCATTCCCAGCATTTGCATTTTGTTCCCAGCTTGCACCGCCAATGTGCCATTCTACCATGGGTCTCTTCCATTTCCGGTGATAAGCAAATTCATCCATTACGTTTTCTTCAACAAGGTAATCCACATCATCCAAGTCCGAGTATGCCATTCTACCGACCCCCGCCAATCGATTGCTGTGTTTTGCCTTCGGCTGATATAGAGAGTCTCAATGATCTCTATATCAAAGGTAATTCTTTTTGCCACTTAAGATAATAATCTACGAATCGCCCTTCTCCAGGATGTTTCGTCGTGGTATCATGGCAACTCAACTCCTCGCTACGTTGCCAATCAAATCAATTACCACCTTCTTAAGCGTGAAATTGTTGTCTACCTAGTGAACCTTCGTCAGCTACTCCACTCCAGTCACATGGATGTATGTTTAGTGTCCCAGCTCGAGAGAGGTTGCTATGTCTCATTCCGTGAGTTAATCCTGAGTTGTTCGATCTTCGAGAAGATCGACCCTTCTAGAGTCTCTTTCTTCTCTCCATGTCATGTTGGCAGGATTTCTCAGAGCAAGAATTCGAGACAATGATGGTGATCGAATCAACGTTCATTCGAAGTGCAACCTGGATCGTGAAGATTATACTAGTTTGCGTTTCCCCTTCATCTTACCCTACGCTTGAATCTCGAGACGAGATTCTTGTTTAGTGGGGGTGAGTTGTCACATCCCTAGCTGCTGGTAGTGCTCTAGGCTAGCTCATGTGTGCATCATGTTTAAATTCTAAAAATTTGAACTGAGGGAATTTTGGAAGCCTCAAAAACTTAAATAAAAGAGGGGCAAAAACCCTAGAAATCTCATTCATTGCTCCAAAATGCTCTTCTTAAATGTTTGATAATTTTTGGTAAGGGTTCTTGTCCCAACCAAAATATTGAACATTTTTAAGGATTTATTTTTGGGACTTTGGATTTAATTCATTAGCTATTTGAATTTGAATTATATTCATATAATTAGAATATAATTTCAAATACCCCTGATATATTTTATAAGCTTTTGGAAAAGTCCATCTAGCAATATAAAATATTCAGAGGAGTTTTTGGCATTGTTTGAATTATTTTAAATTCAAAACAGTGGCAAAATAAATTAAATAAAAATAAACAGAACAGAAAAAAATAAAAGAGCAGAAACTTACCTGGCGCCACTTACCTGGCCCAGCTCCATCTGGCCGGCCCAGCCCACCTCCTCCCCCTTGTCCTCTTCCTCCTCTGCCAGGAGGACGAACAGAGGCGAGGCGTGGCGCGCGCCCGAGAGGCCTCGGCCACCTCCTGCTTCCCCCCTGGCCACCTCCTGCCTGGTTGCCTCCCTCCTCGACGCCCGGAGATGCCACGCACTCCCCCTCGCCCCCTGCACCTCTCCTCTCTCCCCCTGGACCCCCTCCTCCTCCTCTGCTCTCCCTCCCTCTCGTCACCGAACGCACCTGAGAGCGCCGCTCGCCGTAGCCATGACCACCGGCCACCCCTCGCTCCCTCTCCACATTCCTGAGCCCCGTCCCGACCCATGGAGCTGCACACCGAGGCACGTGACCAGAGGAGGCCCCAGTCGACCGGAGCATCGTCGTCTTCATCTCCGGTGCCCGGAGATCGCCGCCGTAAATTCGCGTCGTCCAGAGCTTCCCCGACCTCGTCGTCGACTGTGCTAGTCCCTACGTGAGCCACTCTTCTTTTTCCCCCTGGAATCCCCGTCGTTCCCCTCCCCTAGCTAGCTTCCCCACCTCGGCCGAGAGCTTCTCGCCGCCGGCCATGGCGTGGCCGTGGCCACAGCCACCGCAGCTCGCTCCTGAGCCCACCATCGTGCTCAGCACGATCGCATGAACCCGTAGACACCCACAACGCCTCCTGCCGTGCTCCCTAACACCGACCCCGAGCTCGCCCGAGCTCCGGCCGCCGCCGAGGTCGACGCCGTGCTCAACTCCGGCCACCTCGCGGCCTCCCGCCCGTTCCTTTGGATGCGGAGGAGCAAGAGCTTCTCCCTAGTGCCCTCAGCGCGCCAAACCACCGCTCGTAGCGCCAAACCCGCCATCCACCCGAACTCCGGCCGCCGCTCACGAGCTCGCCGTCGTCGATACCGGCCATCACCGGCACGGCCACCACCACCGTTCGATGCGCACGAATCCCAGCTCGCCGTAGAACCCAACCGCACCCTAAACTGTGCCCTGTAGCGCGAACCCGATGCGTTTCCGCCGCTCTGTTGGTCGTCGCCGGCGAAACTCCGGCGGGAGCTGACGTGGCTCCGTCATTAGGAGCTAACCCAGCTGGTTAATCAACCTACAGACACTGACACAGGGCCCCACCCCTGGTCAAACCCCAGCCAGCGCTGGGTTTGACCGGGATTAGTCCCTGTGTCACTGACGTGTGGCCCCCACACATCAGGTTTGACCTGGACCCGCCCTGTTGACCTGATGACGTCCGGGTGAGGTCATGCTGACGCAATATTCCTTTTCTGGAATTTAGTTTATTTTATAATAATCAGGAAATTCCAGAAATAGCTAAAACTTCTAAAATTCATAGAAATTCAACCGTAACTCCAAATTAAATAATTTATATATGAAAAATTATCAGAAAAATTCAAGGAATCCCTCGGTACCATTTACATGCATGTTAGAACAACTTATCACTACTGTTTAGGGCAAATGAAGTGAATGACATTTGAATAATCACATATGGAGTTTGAATTTGAATCTTGTATTCAAACCAATTTCATTTAATCTGTTGCTAGTTGCATTAGCTCAAAACACATTCATTTTGCCATGTCATGATCATGCATCATATTGTGCATTGCATTGATTGTGTTCCCTTCTGTGTTGCCGGTATTTGTCCCCTCTCGATAGACGTGATACCGATGATGTGATCGTTGACACTGATGAAGACTCAATGCTATCTTCAGAAGTGCCAGGCAAGCAAAACCCCCCTTGTTCATTCCAATAAAATCCCACTCTCTCGCTCCTGCTCTCTTTTACTGCATTAGGACAACAATGACATATTTGTTACTTGCTCCGGTAGCTGAACCCCTTTATCCTTTGCATGACCTGTCATTGCCACAGTAAATAGATGAAACCCACTAGCATGAGTAGGAGTTGTTTGAGCCCTGATGTGCCTACTCATTCATGCTTGTTTGTCATGCCTGCTACTGCTTAGAGTTGAGTCAGGTCTGATTCATCGGGGATGAATCAGAGGCGTGTGAACATGTCCTACTATGGGTGAACTAAGAGTGTGAACACGATTTGGTAAAGGTAGCGGTGAGAGGCCATGTAGGAGTACATGGTGGGTTGTCTCATTGCAGCCGTCCTTAGGAACTGAGTTCTGTGTTTGTGATCCATAATCAGTTACTACCACACATTGGGCTCCGGGCGCTCCAAGCTCTCTCGACTTATTAATCAACTTGATCTCTGTCCAGGAGTTGCAACTAGTTTCTGGTGTTTGTAGGTAGTGTTAGTAGTCTACCAAGTGGCACCTGGTACAGGTGGGCTTGGGACAGACTAGGCACAGTGGCACGGTGTACCAAGTGGCAACCGGTTGGTGGGCTTGGGAACCCTGCACACATCGTTTGGGGCCGTGAGCGACACCCCGGCCGGATCTCCTTGCGGATGGAACCCGAATAGGCGATAAACCTGGACTAGAGACTTGTTCGGTTAGTCAGGTCGTGGCCGACTCCCTCGCCCGGCTTCCGCTTGAAGGTTGCCGAGGTACATGACGTGTACAGGGCGATAAGTGGCGAAAGCGTGTGTGAAGAAGTACACCCCTGCAGGGTTAACATCATCTATTCGAATAGCCGGATTCCTCGGATATGGAAACTTGGACCCCTTGCATAGTTCATAGACAAGTGAAAGTGGGTACTCTAAAATACGCAAGATAAGCGTGAGTGCTATGGATGGCGTTCTCGTAGGGAGACGGGAGCGGATCCATAGTGGTGTATTGATATGGTGACTATGTGGACTCGTGTGCGCCACCTCAAAAGAGTTACTTGCAGTCGTAGTTCAGGATAGCCACCGAGTCAAAGCTGGCTTGCTGCAGTTAAACCCCACCATCCCCTTTGTTGATAATGATGCATATGTAGATAGTTCTGATGTAAGTCTTGCTGGGTACATTTGTACTCACGTTTGCCTATTTATGTTTTTGCAGAGAGACTTCGGTCTCGTTAGTAGTTCCGCGTGGACTTCGACGTTTAGCTTGTTACCTCAGCTACGATCTTGTGCCCTCGGCAGGATCTGATAGATAGTCAGGCTTCTCAGCCTTTTTCATTTATAGATGTCTGTACTCAGACATGATAACTTCCGCTTGTGCTTTGACTTGTATGCTCTGATTGTTGGGTCATGAGACCCATGTTTGTAATATCTCGCTCCTCGGAGCCTAATGAATAAATACTTGAGTCGTAGAGTCATTTTGTGATGCCATGTTGTATTGCACATATCGAGCATATTGTGTGTATGTTATTGAAATGCTTGGTATGTGTGGGATCTGACTATCTAGTTGTTTATCTTTAGTAGCCTCTCTTACCGGGAAATGTCTCCTAGTGTTTCCATTGAGCCTTGGTAGCTTGCTACTGCTCCGGAACACTTAGGCTGGCCGGCATGTGTCCTTCTTCGTTCCTGTGTCTGTCCCTTCGGGGAAATGTCACGCGATGAATACCGGAGTCCTGTTAGCCTGCTACAGCCCGGTTCACCGGAGTCCTGCTAGCCCAGTGCTACAGCCTGGATTCACTCGCTGATGACCGACACGTTCGATGCTGGGTCATGGATGCATGTCCCTGTAAGTCTGTGCCACTTTGGGTTTATGACTAGCCATGTCAGCCCGGGCTCCTTATCATATGGATGCTAGCGACACTGTCATATACGTGTGCCAAAAGGCGCAAACGGTCCCGGGCAAAGGTAAGGCGACACCCGTGGGAATACCGTGCGTGAGGCCGCAAAGTGATATGAGGTGTTACATGCTAGATCAATGTGGCATTGAGTTGGGGTCCTGACACCTGGCCCTCAGGAGCCTCCGCCGGCACCAAACCATCCCCGTCAAAGGTGGGCATGGTGTCCACCACCCGCTGCCACTCGTCACGTAGTAACAAGGGGACCGGAGTGCCCTCCGGGCTTGCCACATCCTCTCCGACTAGGAAGCAGAGAGCTGCGATCAGATCCTTGTCGGCCAGGGCCTCAGAGCTCAGGCGGAGGACGGCGTCCGCATCCTCGAGCCTCCACAAAGAGCGCGAGTACGCCTGAAGTGGGGCCACCCGGTGCGCCAAGAACTCCCTCGGGAGCGTAGCCCCAGTCAGCTTTGCCGCCTTCGTGTTGCCCGGCCTCAGGTCGGCGTTCATCTTCTCCAGCACCGACTTCGCCCGTCGGTCGTCAAGCTTCGCGCTGGACCATGCATCGACCGACTAGGGCAGCCCCGTCGGCAGCGCCAGCCAAGAGTTGATGCACCCGGCATCTAGCATGACCCACTTGCTCCGGAAGCCGTCGGCCCTCTTCCCGGCCTTCAAGATTGTGCTGGCTTTGGAGTATGCAACAAAGCTTGCGCACGCCGAGATATTGGCGGCAGTGACTCGGAGGGAGAAGAAGTGGCACAGCAAGGCCACAGAGGGCATCACCTCGACATGCGCCTCGCAGTAGTAGGCGAAAATCGACAGAAGGAGAACAGAGTTGGGGTGGAGATGTAGAGCATGCAGCTTATAATGGCGGAGGACAGCAAAGAAGAACTCAGAGAAAGGGGGCACCAGGCTAGCGATGACAGCGCTCATGAAGAAGGGATAGAAGGTGCTCCCCTTATCCTCTGGCTGGGCGGAACCGGGCCGGAGCGCAGTCTCCCCCATATCAATGCCTTGCGTCGCCGTCATCAGGCGCGTGAGGGCGAGATTCTTCTCCGTCATGTTTGGGGGATCCAGAGCTAGTGAGTACCAGGCCGATGGAGCCCCAATCGCAGTCGTGCGGGGCGCCATTGTTCACTGGAGGAGAAAGGGATAAGCGGATCTAGGGATTTCGGAAGCAGGAGGGTGAAGAGCAAGAAAGGGGATCTGAAGCAAGGCGAATGAGAGCAATGAAGGTAAGCCTAACCCAGGCCAGCCTTTTGTCAGACGGGCAGTTGCCAAGGAAGTGTGGGGAAGCAGAGATGCCCACGTCCAATCAACCACCACGCGGCGACCAAGGCCGCAGGCTGTTGGGGTCCGTGGCGCTCCACACTTGCCCGTTCGCTTCTCTGCTAAGCCAAGTCCGAGCGCGCCTTGGGCCCGGGGGCTACTGTCGGTGTTCTGGGAATGGGGGTCCCCAGACTTGCCTGCCTGCAGCGTGGCTGAAGTGGTGGCCCAGTACGGCCCATCTTCACCAACTCAAGCTCAAGACCCTCGCGAGGGGCCAAACCTCGTGGGGCAGACAATGAAAGGCTTCCTCAGGAACGGCCTCACCAGGCAGGCTCGCGAGGAGGCGGAGAGATTAAGGCAAGGGTACCTCGCGAGGTGCTCGTGATGCAAGCCATGATGATCGAGACCAGGCGGGCGCCAGGCGGGCGCCGGCCTGTGCAGTGTCGTTGTTTCCTCTTTGGTGCAAAGGGGGCAAGCATAGGCACGGAGTACCGAGGCATCAAGAAAAGGTTACCATTTCGGTGCAACGAGACCAAGACCAGCAGAGCAGCAGGATGGAGGTCACCGTGGAGTCCAAGACGGTGTCATCGCCAGTGCCTTTGGCAGGCGAAGACAAACTTTAGTCAGGATAACTTGTACTAGATGTTCCCCTTCAAAATTGTCGTTGTTGGCGCCCTTCCCGCTCAATATTTGGGAAGAGGACCAGGGCCTCTATATATAGAGATATCCACCACAGTAGGAGGGAGATCGAATCCTTCTCAGGTAAACCACCACCACAAGAACACCTCTCGCGAGGCTGTTCCTCCCTTGTACTGTTCATCATCAGCCCCTGAGGCAATCCACCACACCACACACTGGAGTAGGCTATTACACGACAACGATGGCCCGAACCAGTATAAATCTTGTGTTCCTTGTGTTGTTCATCGTTTTAGCTTAGATTCTCAGCGAGGCATTGGAACGTGGATCAGTAGGGGAAAGATCTTCGTGCGCACCCCAGAGTTCGAACCTTAAGGGTTTTGCCGGAACCCGATATCCGACATGGGTAAACATTGTGTCCCCTGCCTCCTGTTACCATTAGCCTTAGACGCACAGTTCGGGACCCCCTACCCGAGATCCGCCGGTTTTCACACCGACATTGGTGCTTTCATTGACAGTTCCACTATGACGTCAAAGATAGGGTTGATGGCTCACCTTGTTATCAAGGACAACATCACCTCAGGGGGAGCTCTGGCCTCAGGCCAAACCCTCCGGATGGGTGGCTTCATCTTGACCGCCCGTTTGGCCGTCGGGCCGACCATGACTTCTCAGGTCATCGAAAATCGTCTCCACGCCAGCTCGGAATACGCCGAGCAGATGGATCCAACAGAGTTATCATCTCTAAACGGGCTCCTGGGTCGCATCGCCTCTTTGGGAGTCGCTTCGGACTATGATCGGATTGGGCTTAAACCCGATCAGGGAGAGGTTGAATCTCCGCCGATCACCCATCAGATAGCGGTGGTGGAGGAGCGATGCAACAACTCTCCCCCCATATTGAGGACGAAATATGTCCAGA
This sequence comes from Triticum aestivum, assembly GCF_018294505.1. NCBI lineage: Eukaryota > Viridiplantae > Streptophyta > Magnoliopsida > Poales > Poaceae > Triticum > Triticum aestivum. The sequence continues at coordinate 515,170,272 of NC_057801.1, read as the reverse complement.
TTTCCGAGCTCACCAAGTCGGATACATGCCCGCGGGAAGACGTGCCCCGAACTCAGAACTTAGAATCAGACTGTGGGCCAGAAAAATTGGTTTACATCCCAGAGTCCGAACTATTAAGCTCGGAAACTCCTCAAGCTCTGGGTCACGAATTGGATCTAGGTTCAGACTTAAATCCACCCACCCACCTAGACTCAAGCGATCTTTCCCGCATCAGATGACAGTCCCAAGAGACGGTACATCACTTTTGGGCCAGATTCCTCATTGTGAAGGACAAGGTCAAAGATTGTTGTGATGAAGACGCAATCTCATTATTCTGCAAAAAAGCACATACAAGGGACTACTTAACGCCATAAATCGCCGTCACATATCACGCTTCGATGACTTGGCGATCATAGTACAGAAGTACTGCACGATGGAAAGCGCATGGAAAACTCAGGCAGCCTTTTGGGATCCACTGGCTCTCGCTAAACCCCTCGTCCGAACAAAAAGGGTGTACCCTCTTAGGTCGCCCAATCCAATCTCAAAGAAATCGAAGCCCACTCCAGGGCGCGCAACTGCTTTGGAGGGGTGGCTCGATAGGCCATGCAAAATACACACCACACCGGATACCATACGAACACACAGCCTTAGAGCATGTTGGATACTTCGGCAGGTGGCAAAGAGTAGCGAGGATCTCCTCATAAAAAACACCGCAGAGCAACATCCCGCAGAACACAACACTACACTATTGACAGTCTTCGAGACTTTCGCCTCAGGTAACAGGCGCAAGAGAGCACTCCGCGGCCTCACCGAAGTCTGCCAAATCACAGCAATAAACCCCTGGAACGACACAACCATAACTTTCAGTGCCAGTGACGAACCACAATTCAGAACAGTCTGGGCACTAGTCGCTTTGGTCCTCAGTCCAATCATGGACGGCTTCCGGCTTACCAAAGTGCTCATGGACGGCGGTAGCGGACTAAACCTCATTTACGAGGGAACTCTCGACAAAAGGGAAATAGACAGGAGCCGCATTGAGCAAAGCAGCACAACCTTCTGAGGAATTATTCCCAGCTAGGAGGCATGATGTCCAGGAAAAATCACACTCGATGTGGTATTCGACATGCCGGAGAATTATCGGTCTGAACAGATAACCTTTCAGGTGGCCTCTTTCACCAGTGGATATGACGCCTTGTTAGGGCGGGATGCGTTTGCGAGCTTCCAAGCTATACCCCATTACGGGTACATGAAGCTCAAGATGCCTGGGCCCAATGGAATTATCACCCTTGCCAGTGATCCGGACAGAACACTCCGCATCGAAAATAAAACAGCTGCCTTGGCCCTCGAAGCATTGTCTGAAGCCCTCGCGGCCGAAGAATTAACAACATTACGCTCCACAATGGATAGGGACGACGTGATACTCGATAAGCAATCCAAGTCCACCTCCTTTAAACCAGCAGACGAAATAGTCAAATTCCAAGTCCACCCAACGGACTCCTCGAAGACAGCATCCATGGGGGCACAGCTGGACCCCATAGTTGACGTCGCACTGTGGGCGTTTCTACGCGAGAATTGGGATATCTTCTCCTGACACCCTTCTGATATGTCGGGGATCCCACGCAGGCTAGCTGAACACAACCTTAACATACTAAAGGGATACAAGCCGGTCAAGCAAACACTACGGCGCTTTTCATAACCCAAACGAAAAGCTATGGGAGAGGAACTAGCCAAGTTACTCAAGGCCGGATTCATCAGAGAAATAAAACACCTGGATTGGCTAGCAAACCTGGTGATGGTACCAAAGAAGGATAAATCGTGGCGCCTATGTGTCGACTTCAAAGACCTCAACAAGGTTTGCCCTAAGGATCCCTTCCCTCTCCCACGCATCGATCAGATTATCGATGCTACCGTGGGACATGACTCATTGTGTTTCCTTGACGCATACTCCGGATACCATCAAATCAAGATGGCAGAGTCCGATCAAGCCGCAATGGCATTTATCACCCCATACGGGCCTTTCTGCTTCAACACTATGCCTTTCGGGCTCAAAAATGCTGGTGCCACCTACCAACGCATGATTCAAACATGCCTAGAGAAACAAATCGGCAAAACAGTTGAAGCATACGTCGACGGCGTAGTCATCAAGACCAGACATGCCGAGTCTTTAATAGACAATCTAAGGCTCATGTTCGATAACCTCTGAACATATGACATTAAGGTCAATCCAGAAAATGTGTTTTTGGCGTTCCCGCCGGAAAGCTCATCGTTTCCAATAGAGGAATTGAAGCAAACGCAGCTAAAATACAAGCTTTGTCACAGTTGGCTACCCAATAGATCTCAAACAAATCCAGAAACTAACTGAATGCATGGCAGCTTTAAGCTGCTTTATCTCCATACTAGGAGAAAAGGCATTGCCACTTTATCGCCTACTTCGACGAACCGAACACTTCAAGTGGACGGACGCGACAACGGCCGGACTGGAGGAAATAAAGGCTCTTTTAGCAAGCAACCCAATCCTGGCGTGCCAAACGTTGGTGAACCCATGTTGTTATACATAGCTGCAACACACCAAGTTGTGAGTGCGGTGCTTGTCGTCGAACGAGAGGAGGACAAACACAAATTTCCGGTTCAGAAGCCGGTATATTACGTATCCACTGTCCTCACACCATGCAAATCCCGGTACCCACATTATCAAAAAATAGCATACGCGGTCTTCATGGCATCCCGGAAATTACGACACTACTTTCAAGAGTGTTCAATCATGGTGGCCTCTGAAGTGCCACTCAACGACATAATAAACAACTGTGATGCCACGGGCCGGATTGCCAAGTGGGCCATTGAGCTCCTCCCATTCGACATCACATATAAACCACGGCAAGCCATTAAATCCCAAGTACTGGCAGACTTCTTCGCCGAATGGACAGAGGCCGAACTCCGTAAAGAGTACGGCACATAGTCCAACTGGATCATGCACTTCAATGGCTCTAAAATGCTGGCAGGTGAGCAGGTGTTGTCCTCACATCCCCCACTAGAGATACAGTCCAATACATACTCCAAATATTATACACAGACTCCAACAATGCAGCCAAATATGAGGCTCTGTTGCATGGTCTTCGGATGGCCGTCTCCATGGGCATTCAGCGTCTAGAAGTGCGTGGGGATTCAGACTGTCGGTGTACAAAAAGAGGGGTACACTTTTTGTACCCCTATAACTGTGCGCGGGCAGTCCGAGCCACGGACGCCACCGCACCGGGCAAGGCAAGTGAGATGAGCCAAGGTAAGGCCGAAGCTCGAAAGGAGCAGAATGACGCCAAGACCAAGACCACGAAGAGCAAAGGGAACAAAGCAGACTCCTCTGACAAGATCCTTGCCGGGAGGTGGTTTTAGCAAACCCGGAAAGGCCCTTGCTGTGGTGGCTCGCCCCACACCTACGGAGCGAATCACCCTTGAGTCCACTGCCCCCATGGGGCAGGGATTCGGGAGACATCCCCGTGGTGGCATGCAGATCTTTGTGAAGACATTCAAGATCAGATACATACTATAGAAGATGACGACCCTTGGCGGGATCCCAGCCAAGGAGGACCACAAGGCCCCCGGCAGGAGCCTTGCCGGGGATGATAGCAGGCGCCACGGCAAGACCCTCGTCGGGGCCCCGGTAAGACCCTTGCTGGGACTACGGCGAGGCCCTTGCCAGGGACACCCGTAGGGCCACCATCAGGCCCACGCCAATTCCAACCTCTACCACCATTCGCATGCAGCTGCCGACCCAACCAGTTGGGCAGGCACCTGCATGGCGGCAATCAGATCTTCATGGAGACCCACCGTTGCGCCACCTCAGCTACCTGCCTGCCTGCATGGCATCATAGGCACCGCTGGCCAGGGCGCGTGTTGACACGAAAGGGATCGGCGACGGACAAGACTGGGCTCTCCCCCGTCCCCGATAAAGCAGCGACACCTAGGCACGACGCATTAAATGCGCCTTGTCATGTAATGCGAGGGATAAACTCGTATCACTGTGCCCTTTCCACCTCCTATGTGCCACTGTGGCAACCCCTTTTCCCTATAAAAGGAGGCCCAAGGCGACCAGGAGGGGGATTCGGCTTTTTGGAGCTCCTCACGCCCCATTGCTATCTCAAGAACACAGATAAACAAATCATCAAGGCAGGAGTAGGGTTTTACGCATCCTCGCGGCCCGAACCTGGATAAAGAACCCGTGTGCTATCTGTTTGATCCGCCCTCCTCACAACCCCGCGCCCCGCAACCGTAGTAGGGATTCTCGTGATCCCATAGGTGTCGCCCTCGCACCGACATCTTTGGCGCGCCAAGTAGGGGGCGCAGTTGTGAGAATCACCTCTAGTAGTTAGTTCGACGCTTCTTCATCGTCATGGCGCCCAAGAAGAGGATGACGGTGGCGGTTGGCCCGTCGGGAGCCGGACATTCTGTCCTGACGCGGGCGAGCAGCGGACCGGTCGCGGAAAGGACCCGGGGCGCCGTTCGCGAACACCAACACCGTCCCAGCAGCCGAAGTTTGGGAGGCGGCGATGTTCGTGCGCCTGGTAACAGGCCGCACGCCGCCAAATCCAAAGATGGAGCCAGGCCCTCCACGGGCGGCGCGGGGCCTTCCAGGATCGTGGCCACCCCGCCCGAAGGCAACGCGAGGGCTTCCAAGACTCCCACGCTGACACCGACGGCGCGCTCCTCTCAAGAGGCACGCAACGAATGGCGTAATCACGCCGAGGACCCCGGGCGTCACCGCGGAAAGAGCCCCAAGCGTCGTTCCCGGGATTTAGGAGACCTGCCCGCCCGCCGAGGCGCTGGTGAGGATGGCGTGCGACTGCGGGGTCATGAGGAACTCCTTCTGACATGGTCAGAAGTCGAAGCGCGTCGCGATTCGTGCAGGTTTCGCTGCCACCAATGCCGGCGGAAGCCCTGGCGCGCGCACAGTTGCTCCTCGATTTCCCTCCCACTATGGGGAAACTCGACGAATGGAGATCCACCATCCGAAGCCTTGTTGCGATGGCCAACAAAGACGAACCGAGTCCGGTGGAGCCGCCGGGTCGATGCTCCGACGGAGTCCCACGTACCAGTGGCGGGAGAGCCGGCGGCGCCGCGAGTACGGTGCACTCGCCTCCTCCGCGCCTGGTACCGCGGACGCCAGCCCGTCGCGATGTTACGGGCGACGAGATCTCCGTAGCATCGTCCGACCCGTGGGCCCACTGTGACCAGCGCCAAGTTCTTCGGGAACGAGAACATGAAGACGCTCGAACCACCATCGAGCGCCGGCGCGGAGCGCGCCACCAATCAGACAGGCGAGCAGGGCCTGCTGTGAGCCACCCAACATCGGGGAGCCCTGGAGGCCTACCTTACAAGGTGGGTTCTCCGGCCTTTACCCGTGAGCTGCGGCAGTTCCAGTGGCCCACTCATCGCACCTTCAAACCCGACATGGGCGAAAAGTACAGTGAAAAGAACCATCCATCCGAGTTCCTCAGCGTCTACACCATCGCGATGCAAGCTTCCGGAGCCCGCGACGATAAGGTTCTTGCGAATTACTTTCCGTTGGCTCTTAAACCCAACGCCATGTCATGGTTGATGCACTTGCCGGTAGACTCTATCTCCTCCTGGTCAGATTTGTGCCATGAGTTCGTGGGCGCCTTTACTGGAGGCCACCAAGCCCATGGCCAAGCAAGCGACCTGCACATCATTCCCCAGAAGGGAGGCGAGAGTCTCCGCAAGTATATTCAGAGGTTTAGTCGGGTACAGTACAACATCCCTGATGTTCACCCTGCCGCCATCATCAGCGCGTTCCACCAGAACGTGCGTAACCGCAAGATGCGCGAAGAGCTGGCAATGAACAAGGTGAGAGATGTAGCAGAACTCTATGTTCTTGCTGACAAGTTTGCCCGAGTCGAAGAGGGAAGGAAGTACCCCAGCGAAGATGCCGGCGTGGAAACCGACTCCTTAGGAGGATACTGCCGCCCCGGCGAAGAAAGGCCGGCGCCGCAACAGGAAGCGCAAAGGAAAAGCCGTGCTCACCGTCGAGGGATCCGAAGACGCCGGCTCCACCAAGAAAACCAAGGCAGATGACCCCGGCAAGGGGATTGCCGGGTGTGTCACCTGCCAGGCCTTGGCGGCTGCCGAGAAGCCGGGGAACTCCAACAAGCGGTACTGCAAGATCCATCGCACCAAGGGCCATGCTCTCCAGGACTGCCGACAGGTCGAGCTCCTCGCTGAGAAGCAGAGGGCTGAGTATGAGAGGCGGGACAAGGAGAAGGGCCCAGACGGTGCTGAGGGGTCTGGCAAGAAGCGTGACGGCCAGGCAAGCCGTCGCGGCAAGGATAAGTAGTAGGAGAGGCCCGCCCGGGGCCGTGACAGAAAGCCAGAAGACGACGATCACGAAGAGGACGACGAGTCCGGCGACCAAGAGTTCAGAAAGCTACAGAGGCCATGTGCATCGACGGCGGCGCCTCGCTGCACACTTCTCACCGCCGGCTCAAACAGTGGGCGCAAGAGATTACAGCGGCAGAGCCGTCGTTTGATGCCCGAAAGCCGCTGAAGTGGTCCAACACCCCTATCATTTTCGACACTGAGGACCACCCTGATCACACTACTGCGGTCGGGTGCTTGCCGTTGTTGGTTTCCCCAACAATCCATAACCTCAAGGTGACAAGGATGCTAGTCGATGGCGGGGCCGGTTTCAACTTGATCTCGCCTGCCGTGATCGAGAAACTACAGATTCCTGATGGAGACCTTGAAGAGACGGGCATGTTTCAGGGGGTCAACCCGGGAAGAAGCCAACCCAAGGGAAAGGTCACGCTACCTGTGACTTTTGGAAGCGACCTGAACTTCAGGACGGAGAGGATCGTGTTCGATGTTGCCAAGATCCCCTTGCCCTACAACGGGATCCTTGGCCGCCCAGCGCTGGCAAGTTCATGGCGGCGTCACACTATGCCTACAACACCCTGAAGATGCCAGGACCTATGACGATCATCACCATCCCCTCCGACAAGAAAGATGTGTTGGTTTGCGCTGACCAACTATACCAGCAGGCAGTTGCAGCAGCTGCCGCCGCTAGGGCGCTTGCTCCTGCCGCTGAGACCTCGGGAGGGAAGAAGAAGAAGAAGACCGGTGAGACCTCGGACACCCACTCCGGCAAGCGCACCTCTTCGGAGTGTAGCGCTGCCATCGAGGACGTGCCAGAGAGCTCCACCGACGGAAACAAGAAGCCCAGGGCCGTGCCACCGGGAACCAAGAAGGTCTCTGTCAATAAGGACGGCACGGGAGGAGCTTTAACCATAAGCTCCACCCTTGACGACAAATAGGAAGACGCGCTCGTCACCTTCCTGCGGGCGAATGTCAATGTGTTTGCATGGAAAGCTTCCGACATCCCCGGTGTTCCTAGGGAGGTGATTGAGCACCACCTTGCTGTCTGCCCTCATGCGCGGCCCGTTAAGCAAAAGGTCAGAAAGCAAGCTTTGGAATGACAAGAGTTCATTACTGAAGAGATCCGGAAACTGGAAGCAACGGGTTTGATAAGAGGAGTGCTCCATCCAACGTGGTTGGCCAATCTGGTCATGGTGCGCAAGGCAAATGGGAAGTGGAGACTGTGTATTGATTACAAAGATATCAACAAGGCTTGCCCTAAAGACCCCTTCCCGTTGCCGCGCATCGACCAGATTGTTGACTCCACGGCTGGGTGTGATCTGCTGTCATTCCTCGACGCCTACTCCGGCTACCACTAGATCTTCATGACAAGAGAAGACGAAGAGAAAACGACATTCATCACCCCATGTGGTACGTATTGTTTCATGTGGATGCCTTTCGGGTTGAAAAGTGCTGGTTCGACGTTTACAAGGGCGGTCCAGATTGGTTTTGAACCCCAACTCCATAGAAATATGGAAGCTTATATGGATGACATAGTGGTCAAAACCAAGGACAGGGCAACCCTCATACCAGATTTGCAAGAAACATTTGCAAACTTGCGCAAGATCAATCTCAAACTGAACCCTGAGAAGTGCGTCTTTGGCGTCCCGTCTGGCAAGCTTCTCGGGTTCTTGGTGTCACAACGTGGGATAGAGGCCAATCCGGACAAAATCAAAGCTATAGAGCAGATTAAGGCACCCGAGCGAATCAAGGATGTGCGTCGGCTTGCTGGTTGCGTTGCCGCCATGGGCAGGTTCATCTCCAAGTCTGCCGAGCGCGTCCTTCCCTTTTTCAAGATCCTGAAGAAGGCGGGCCCAATGGAGTGGACGCCAAAAGCCGAAGCAACATTGCAAGGTTTGAACAAGTACCTCTCTTCCGCGCCAGTACTAGTTGCGCCTAGGCCGCAGGAACCGTTGCTGCTATACCTGGCAGCAACGGACCAGGTGGTCAGTGCCGCACTAGTGGCGCAGAGAGAGGTTGACGACGAGGTTATGGCAGTGGCAGGGCCCGACACCACCAATACAGAGACGACACAGCCAGTTAACGTGCCGCCAAAGAAGAAAATGGTGCAGCACCCGGTCTACTTTGTTAGTTCCCTCCTGCAGGGGGCTAGATCGAGGTACTCCGGCATGCAGAAACTACTCTTCGGCCTTCTTATGGCCTCGAGGAAGCTGCATCACTACTTCCAGGCGCACGAGATCACTGTCATCACTCGCTTCCCTCTGCAGCGGATATTGCACAATCTGGATGCAACGGGAAGAATTATGGAATGGGCGCTGGAGCTGTCCAGCTTTGGCCTCAAGTTTGAAAGTACCTCGACGATTCAGAGTCGAGTTCTAGCGGAGTTCATTGCAGAATGGAACGCAACGCCTGACGAAGAAGCCCAAGAGACTGCTCTCCCCGGCAAGGAAGCAAGTTGTGATTGGATCATGTACTTTGATGGAGCTTTCTCCTTACAAGGCGCCGGGGTTGGCGTACTGCTTGTCGCGCCCACTAGAGAGCACCTCAAATACGTGATCCAGATGCACTTCCCTAGGGAGGTGTCAACCAACAATACGGCAGAGTACGAAGGGCTGCTTGCCGGTCTTAGGATCTCGGCGGACCTCGGAATCAAGAAACTCATCGTCAGGGGGGACTCGCAGCTTGTCGTTAAGCAAGTCAACAAGGATTACCAGAGCCCGTTGATGAAGGCCTACGTCGATGAAGTGAGGAAGCTGGAAGAGTGTTTCGACGGTATACAGGCTGAACACGTTCCCCGGGCGGAGAACGATATCGCCGATTACCTGTCCAAACGCGCTGCCCTCAAGCTACCTGTGGAACCAGGTACCTTTGTGCTTCAGCTAACTCAACCATCCGTTGATCCATCAACAGAGCAGAATAAGAGGAGGAAGTCAGGGCCCGACAAGTACTTTCCCGCCGAGCTCCCCGGAGCCACCGGCAAAGATGTTGCCGAGGATACTGAGCCCGCCACGGGACGACTGGCTCCGGCGGAGCGTCAAGCTCTTGCCATTGAGACAACCGCTCCTATAGCGGGGGAAATGCCTTTAGCCCTCGCCGTCGAGCCCCAGGCTCCAGCGTGGGCACAACATACCGTTCGATTCCTCCAAACAGGGGAACTTCCTGAGGAGCAGGAAGAAGCGGAGAAAGTAGCCCGTCGCTCTACCATGTACCAGTTCATCGATGACGTCCTGTACAAAAAGAGGCCGAACGGTGTGAAATTGAAGTGTATCCCTCGAGAGGAAGGACTGGAGCTGTTGGCGGAGATACACGGAGGCATATGTGGATCCCACATTGGGTCAAGGGCACTTGCCGGCAAGGCATTCCGCCAAGGCTTCTTCTGGCCCACCGCCCTCCAGGATCCGACGACACTAGTCACCAGGTGTGAAGCGTGTCAGTTCCATTCAAAGAAGCTCCATCAGCCAGCCCAAGCCCTTCAAACCATTCCTCTCTCCTGGCCCTTCTCGGTCGGGGGGCTCGACATACTGGGACCTTTCCCCCGCGTTGTCGGGGGCTTTGAGTACTTGTACGTTGCAATCGACAAGTTCACAAAGTGGCCAGAGGTGGAGGCAGTGAGGAAGGTCACATCTCAGTCAGCCGTCAAGTTCTTCAAGGGACTAATGTGCCGTTTTGGCGTGCCTAACAGGGTTATCACTAACAACGGCACCCAGTTCACAAGCCGCACCTTCATGCAATACACCCAAGACCTCGACAGCAGAGTCTATTTTGCTTCCGTTGCTCACCCGCGAAGCAATGGTCAAGCTGAGAGGGCAAATGCTGAAGTGCTGCGAGGCTTGAGGACCAAGACCTTTGACAGGCTGCACAAGAGTGGAAGGCACTAGATTGATGAGTTGCCGACGGTTCTTTGGTCGATCAGGACGACGCCAAATCGAGCCACCGGCTAGACACCTTTTGCCCTGGTATACGGGGCGGAAGCAGTTCTCCCCACTGAACTCATATACGGGTCACCTCGAGTGCTCGCTTATGACGAGCTTGAGCAAGAGCAACTGCGGCAAGATGACACAGTGCTCCTTGAGGAAGATCATCTTCGGGCGGCTGTCAGAGCAGCACGCTACCAGCAAGCCTTGCGCCGCTACTATAACCGCAAGGTTCATGCCCGGAGCCTTGAGGAAGGCGACCTTGTCCTTCGACGCGTTCAATCGGCCAAGAATTCCAACAAGTTGACGCCAAAGTGGGAAGGCCCTTATTGGGTAATACGAGTCACCAGGCCCGGCGTAGTCCGCCTGGAGACCGAAGATGCTGTTCCGGTGAGTAACTCCTGGAACATTGAGCATCTTCGCAAGTTTTACCCATAAGGCGCGGATTGCCGGGCCCCCCGGCAAGCCACCTTTTGTACAAGCATTGCCGATGATGCATGTAACCCTTTGTACAAAGCCAGGCGCAGACCCTGAGCATAAATAAATAAAGCGCTAGCACCCTAAGTTATAGCATGCATGCTAGGTCAAGCCTCGTCCTTGGTTAGGGTTGATAGTGCTTAGCGGCGACTAACCCCTAGCTTAGAGGTCAAGTATGCATCTCTTTGCCGTTATTTTGTCTTCTTTGGTCCGCGGGACTCACAGATATCCTTGTCGGATCACTTGAGGACGAGAAAGAGAAGAGGGACAGACTGGCATCTAACCCCCGGCACGCCAGTATCACCGAGGGCTGCGAGTACAAAGATTCGCCCACGGCAAACCAGAGTTGCCGGGGGCTACAACTTCAGATAAGTTCTTCATCCCTTATCATGCATTCCCTTATGGACTGAGGGATGTGGAACCTCGTTTTTTTCCAAAGCTACCGTGCTCCCCTAAAACTGTAGGCCCTAGGGCTCGTTCCTGGGGCCAGGTTTGGTCGTAGTCGCGGCATCAAAAGAATGGAACGAGGAGCCTGAACCCACCTCATCCCTGCCTTCGCCAAAAGTGTGAGAAAGGTCGAGCGAAGTGGGAAGACGGCAGGGCCTGTTGCCGGGCAAGGAAATGTTTATCTCGAGGATATCAAGGATTTACTCCTCATCGTGGGTTCTACCCGCAAACAAATAACCCGGCAAGCATCCCCTTTTCATTAAAAACATTCCACTCAGGTACAGCCCATAGGGAATGAAAAACATGAATAGTGGGATTACAAGTTTTAAATTCAGCTAATGCCTAAAGGCTTACAAACTAAAAAGAGATAAGGTGCCCGTAATCCCTTTCTTGTCCCTCTCCTCAGGAGGCAGGTCAAGGAGGCGAAAAGGGCAAAAGGGAGCACCTAGGCGAGCTACGGGTAGCAGGAGGCACCAAGAGAACATCTCGGTGACCATCCGAAGGCTGGATGGTGATGGCAGCGCTGGAAGCAGAGCTCGAAGACGAGGCGGCGGGACGTCGGCACGCGTCGAAGGCGTCGGTGCCCGCGTACTCCGACTTGACGGCCTTGCCGCCCGCCCTCTTCCTCTTCCGCAGCCTCCCAACGCTAGCCGCCCAAGGAGACGACCCCGAGAAGTTCAGGAAGCCGGCGACACGGATGATGGGATCACCGGTGCCGCACGGAGCGGCGCCCGACACCTAGTCGGACCTGTCATCCTGCCGCCCACTACCCTCGTCGTCACTGCCGATGTCCTCCTCATCACTCCCGCCCGAGGAGGAGTCTTCGCTATCAGAAGAGCTCTCCACGCAGCACCTTGCCCGAGTCTCGAAGCACCCAAAGACCTTGACGGAGAGGAGGCCGCCCTCCATCAGCTTGAAATAGAGGGTAAGCCCCGCCGTCAAGCCGTGGATATGAGCGAACGTCTTCCACCCTCGGCCAAGATACATCACGTGAGGGGCTGGGAAGTCGACGCGAGCTCGCGTACCGCTGATCCAACAACCCCTCATGTGCAACTACAAGGACTCCGGCGGATCCAGCTCCATCTCGCTCGCGAATGGAGTCGGGAGACGAAGACAATCAAGACACGGAAGGCGCAGGGAACTAGGACCAACTCGCTGCCCCGGCCCGCGACAGCCCGGTTCCCCGCCTCCACCGTTCGCCACCCTGAGCGCGTGAAAACCATGTGGCAGGCATGCAGGCCCGAGGCGACGAGTGAAGTGACCTCTCCCCACCCCGTGATCGTGGGGGGTGGGCGCCTTGAAGACCATGCCCCGGCCCCGTTCAGTGAATGGGCCGAGCCTCTACGCCTCCCTCCGTTTATAGGGAAGGCGCGAACCGCCCCCTTTTACTACGGCGTGACGCATGCGCGCAGAGCTCAGCCTCACGCATGCCGCCCACGTCACGCTCGCCTCCCCATGCCGAGCCACGCGCGGGAGGCATGAGAAGCGCAGCGCGCGAAGAAACTTACAATGGCAAAAACTACCCCGCCTGCCCGCGCACCGTTTTTGGGCCTAGCCCAACGACGCGACTGCGCTTACGTGTGGCCCAGGCCCGGGGGCTCCTGTCGGTGTAAAAAGAGGGGTACACTTTTTGTACCCCTATAACTGTGCACGGGCAGTCCGAGCCATGGACGCCACCGCATCGGGCAAGGCAAGGGAGGTGAGCTAAGGTAAGGCCGAATCTCGAAAGGAGCAGAACGACGCCAAGACCAAGACCACGAAGAGCAAAGGGAACAAAGCAGACTCCCCCGACAAGATCCTTGCCGGGAGGCGGTTTTAGCAAACCCGGCAAGGCCCTTGCCGTGGCGGCTCGCCCCACACCTACGGAGCGAATCACCCTTGAGTCCACTGCCCCCATGGGGCAGGGATTCGGGAGACATCCCCGTGGTGGCATGCAGATCTTTGTGAAGACATTCGAGATCAGATACATACTATAGAAGATGACGACCCTTGGCGGGATCCCAACCAAGGAGGACCACAAGGCCCCCGGCAGGAGCCTTGCCGGGGATGATAGCAGGCGCCACGGCAAGACCCTCGTCGGGGCCCCGGCAAGACCCTTGCTGGGACTACGGCGAGGCCCTTGCCAGGGACACCCGTAGGGCCACCATCAGGCCCACGCCAATTCCAACCTCTACCACCGTTCGCATGCAGCTGCCGACCCAACCAGTTGGGCAGGCACCTGCGTGGCGGCAATCAGATCTTCGTGGAGACCCACCGCTGTGCCACCTCAGCTACCTGCCTGCCTACATGGCATCACGGGCACCGCTGGCCAGGGCGCGTGTCGACACGAAAGGGATCGGCGACGGACAAGATTGGGCTCTCCCCCGTCCCCGATAAAGCAGGGACACCTAGGCACGGCGCATTAAATGCGCCTTGTCATGTAATGCGAGGGATAAACTCGTATCACTGTGCCCTTTCCACCTCCTGTGTGCCACTGTGGCAACCCCTTTTCCCTATAAAAGGAGGCCCAAGGCGACCAGGAGGGGGATTCGGCTTTTTGGAGCTCCTCACGCCCCATTGCTAGCTCAAGAACACAGATAAACAAATCATCAAGGCAGGAGTAGGGTTTTACGCATCCTCGCGGCCCGAACTTGGATAAAGAACCCGTGTGCTATCTGTTTGATCCGCCCTCCTCACAACCCCGCGCCCCGCAACCGTAGTAGGGATTCTCGTGATCCCATAGGTGTCGTCCTCGCACCGACACAAGGCCCCCGGTAGGAGCCTTGCCGGGGATGATAGCAGGCGCAACGGCAAGACCCTTGCCGGGGCCCCGGCAAGACCCTTGCCGGGACTACGGCGAGGCCCTTGCCAGGGACACCCGTAGGGTCACCATCAGGCCCACGCCAATTCCAACCTCTACCACCGTTCGCATGCAGCTGCCGACCCAACCAGTTGGGCAGGCACCTGCGTGGCGGCAATCAGATCTTCGTGGAGACCCACCGCTGCGCCACCTCAGCTACCTGCCTGCCTGCATGGCATCACGGGCACCGCTGGTCAGGGCGCGTGTCGACACGAAAGGGATCGGCGACGGAGAAGACTGGGCTCTCCCCCGTCCCCGATAAAGCAGGGACACCTAGGCACGACGCATTAAATGCGCCTTGTCATGTAATGCGAGGGATGAACTCGTATCACTGTGCCCTTTCCACCTCCTGTGGGCCACTGTGGCAACCCCTTTTCCCTACAAAAGGAGGCCTAAGGCGACCAGGAGGGGGATTCGGCTTTTTGGAGCTCCTCACGCCCTATTGCTAGCTCAAGAACACAGATAAACAAATCATCAAGGCATGAGTAGGGTTTTGCGCATCCTCGCGGCCCGAACCTGGATAAAGAACCCGTGTGCTATCTGTTTGATCCACCCTCCTCACAACCCCGCGCCCCGCAACCGTAGTAGGGATTCTCGTGATCCCATAGGTGTCGTCCTCGCACCGACATCTTGACCTCGCAATATCTCAAATAAATGGAGACTTCGATGCCAAAGATCCGAAAATGGCGGCCTATCATAATGCTGTCCTTAAGATGTCAGCTCGGTTCGGGGGGCTCCAATTTCATCACGTGGTTCGAGAAAACAATCAAGCGATGGATGTCCTCGCTCGCATTGGTGCTAAGCGTGACCCCGTCCCACCTAACATCTTTCTAGAAAGGCTTTTCAAGCCATCCTGGTGTGGCAAGGGGAGACCGGCAACATCAGTCCGGATCTGACCACAACCCCAGATTCCGAACACACTGACATAATCGGGGGCTCGGCCACCGAAATAACACCTTCGGCCCATCTCATCATGGCTCTGATCGCCCCATGGACTGAACCCTTCTTGGCCTACCTTAACAGGCATGAACTCCCCGAGGATCAAAATGAGGCACGCTGCATTGTGCGGCGCTCTAAAGCCTACAAAGTCCATGAGGGAGAGCTCTATAAGAAAAGCGCTACCGGGGTACTTCAAAGATGTATCTCCGAGGAGGAAGGGCAGCAGCTCTTCGCTGAAATTCATGCCGGCCTCGGCGGTCACCACGCCACCGCTCGGGCCCTTGTAAGCAAGGCCTTACGTACAGGTTTCTACTGCCCGATGGCCCGAGCAGACGCACAAGACCTTGTCTAACATTGCATCGGATGCCATCTTTTCGCCAACCAAAGCCATATGCACTACAAAAAAATACACTTCCGTGATGATACGTGTTTGTCACAGTAGGTCGCATTTTTTGTCATGCATGTACATCCATGACAAATTTATGACAGAATCAAGATAGTCATACCTGTGCTATCGTAGAAGTGTTCCATGACATTACCAAAATTATCATCACGGAAGTGTCCACTTCCATGACGATAAATCGCGCGTCACAGAAGTGCTTTCGTCAATGGTGACCGACACGTGGCATCCACCATAACGGAACGCCGTTAAGCTATCGGGTCGGGTTTTGGATCCGATAACCCGTTAACAGCCTCGACCAATGGGGATTTTCCACTTGTCAAATCATCATTGGCTGGAGGAGACACATGTCAGGTCCGCGCTGGCACAGGTGTCACTCATCCAATGGGCGAGACGCGCCTATGATATGTTGACACATGGACCGGCCCATCAAGTTTAAATGGGCCGGCCCAACTAAAGGCCCACAAGATTTTGCGGACCATAATGGGCTGGCCCAGCTAAAGGCGCACGAGATTTTGCGGACCATAATGGGCTGGCCCAACTAATGACCCACAAGATTTTGCAGGCCATAATGGGTCGGCCCAGGTAAAGGCCCACAAGATTTTTGTGTGCCATAATGGGCCGGCCCAGGTAAAGGCCCACAAAATGCTTGCGGATCATAATGGGCCGGCATGGCTGAAGGCCCACGAGATTTTGCCGACATTAATGGGCCGGCCCAGCTATAGGCCCACAAGAATTTGAGGACCCTAGTAGGCCGGCCCATTAACTGTCTGCCATGTTTTGGGCCAAATGTCGGCCCATATTTGATCCGGTCCATTAATGTCCTGCCACGTTCCGGGCCTAATAGTGGCCCAAATGAGATCCGGCCCATTAAAAGCCTACCATGTTTTGGGCCAAATTACGACCCAGATCAGGTACGACCCTTTAAGAGGCTATGGGCTCAATTATGGCCCATATCAGATTCGGCCCGTCAACTAGACACTGTGCTTTTGGGCCCACTTGCTAGGGTCCCACTTAGTAATTCGGCCTGACATTAGTTTTGGCCTCTTAAGGACCCGTTTAACATTTCGGCCGTATATTAATTTTGGCCTGTTAAATGCCCGTCATATAGTTGGGCCTAACTATGGCCCGGTTTGCATCCGGCCTGCTCGCAGCCGATATCTGATTGGGCCAAACAAGGACCGAGAAAAGTTTGGCCTGTTAAAAGCCCGTGATTTGATTCGCACAATCATGGGTCGGGGTTCATTTCGGGCTGCTGCCGGCCCGTTAGCTGTTCGGCACGTTTCAGGCCCAACCTACATCATGATTGCATGACGTCCCAATTATTTACCATAATTTTATGGTTTGGCCGGTTTACTACGAAGACAGGATATATATACAGTAAAATAACTACAGCATCATGAATAAGAAAAAACCTAGACTATACACTAAAGAAATTACAGCATATTACATCCACTGGGCATCAAAGTTCGCCACTATGATAATAAAGCACAAGCAGACAGCAGATTACATACTGGGCATCAAAGATCGCCACCAGTGCAAATAAACACGCCGACAAAATAATATAGAAAACCTACAACGCTTCAATAGAGTTCAAGAAAGGTTAGCCCTACTAGGCAGCTACAGCGTAAGCAGCTGAGCAAGATGATGAGACTGCGCTTGTTCAACACTTAAATCTTCCTCACTCTGAAAGATAAACAAGCAGACAGATGACAGGTTTTGCACATAAAAGTATCAGTGCTGACAATTCATCACATTTCTTACTGACGAATAAAGTGACATAGTTTAAAATTGCATTAACACAATATAGTACCGTTCAGGTCAAGACATGGCCAGAAATGACATTGTGAAGGAGTTGGCAGCTTCACGACACCACTGGATTACAGATCAAGAACTCATAAGTATCAATGGTTAGTGTGCTGTCAATTTATCCCATTTCAGATTGGCAAATAAAGAGACGGTTTAAATAATACTCCCTTCATCCGGAATTACTTGTCATCAAAATGGATGTGTCTAGAACTAAAATACATCTAGATACATCCATTTCAATGACAAGTATTTTCGGACGGAGGGAGTAGTAGAATGATATGACATTGTTCATAGTTAAGGCATTGTAGAATATGACATTGTGCTGTAGTGGGTAGGTTCACCACACCACTGGATTACGGATGAAGAACAGAAGCATACATGCAGTGCAAAAGAAGATCACTTGCTCTGTATAGTTTAATTTACATGGTATGAATAAGGAACTTGGTTGTACAACTGAAAACTTAAATTGAGAAAGGACAAACTTTTGTTTATGAACTACATAATAAATTTTAAACATGCAATTTGATGCAAACACCAAAAATAAACAGCTGTTGCAGTCATGCCTAACCAAATATATACAACAAAGTTTGAAGGCTTGAGATGGACAAACTTACATTATTGGTGAAGACAGGCTCTATAAAGGCCTTGTCCATGCTGATGGGGGGGGGGGCAATTCAAGAAGTTTACCACAAAATCTTCTTCATAAGCATTGTCTTTATTCTACATTTTGTTAAGAGTAAATATAGATGTGATAATATACGAAA
Source organism: Triticum aestivum (assembly GCF_018294505.1). Lineage (NCBI taxonomy): Eukaryota > Viridiplantae > Streptophyta > Magnoliopsida > Poales > Poaceae > Triticum > Triticum aestivum. The sequence continues at coordinate 515,152,323 of NC_057801.1, read as the reverse complement.
AAATGGAGAATATTTAAGATAAGATGAAGAGTGATGCTACATAACCAAGTAGCTATAAATGTAAGTGCAACGATACAGGCAAAAGGTACAGCCAAGAGCAATGCACAGCTAAACTTCTTCAGTACCAACCTTATGGTAAGAGTAAATATAGATCTGATGTGTAGAAAATGGAGGGCAAAGGAAAATAAGCTGCAGAGTGATGGTACATGAACAACTACATGTCATTATAAGTACACTGATAAAGGACAACATGTACTTACAATAACAATGGAGAGCTAAAAAACATTGGCATTGGATATATTCTACACTAATGTAATCATTCATACAGATCAGATAATTTGGAGCGAACAATTGATAAGCAAGCTATCATGCATACTGCTGTCACATAATGAACCAAGTATGTATGCAAGTACAGTGATATAGGACAAGAGGTACTAACAAGAGCAAAGCAGCGGGCAGCATATTTGCGATATCCTGTCGTTCTTTTCAAACCGGAATTCTTCTTTGAGCAGATTTCTTGCAAACAAGATCCGTAAGGCACATGCGGAAAAGTAGAAGTTCAAATTGTCATGTGATTTCATAGACAGTACCTCATCCTGGGAACGAGACCAGTGCATAACAAGGTTTTTCCATTCAATGTCTTCTAAATTTAGCACAGGAGACTTCACCGGAAATTCGTTTATAGATTTGCCACCAAAGTGTGATTTCCTCAGGTAACACCGATACTGCTACAATGCTTCCTTGAAAAGCACAAGCAAGCTTTGCTCGTCATGACTATCCAGATTGACCCTCGCCTAGTTACAACAATGTAATGTAAATCATTGATGTGTTCAATCAGCAGAAAACAGGAAAATAATAACCATGAATAATAGCACTTACACGTAAGTTGGACAGGAAGATGTGAAAATGGTGTTTGTCTTCACAATAATCTTCCCATGATGGGAATATATGCACGTAGTCCCTAACAACATTGAATGCATTGTCTTTTAAACTGGGAATAAATGGAATGGGGTTCCAATCTGCAGGAATTGGTCGTCTCTGCAGTTGGGATAGGTCTTCGGCCGGTGGACTTGCTGTACTTTTTGCTGGAGTGGGATTTTTCTGTGGTACAGCTGGTGCTATGGCAAATGAAATCGGTATACCTTTTGCTGGAGTGCAGGTTCTATGTGGTGGGGCTAGTGGTGTGGCCAGTGAAGTATGGGTACAGTCTGCTGGAGTCGGTCCTACATTTTGTGTCACTGGTTGTACAGCCAATATAAGTGGGGTGTTGTCTGATTTCTTCGGCACCACCACGTTTTTCAAGGACTTTGCTGGTGCTCCTTCAGGTTCGGCAATCACCATCTTCCTTTTTGATGTCTGATGCACACAAATAGCATTTGAGTGGAAAAACATGGTATGATGACAGATGGAATATGTATTGATAATGGATGGGCATGGCATCTCGACATATATGATGAGTAAACTAAGAAGATGGCGGTGCAACAAAGTAGAAGAAATGCAAGACAACATATGCAAGATACCCGCAATCAATAAAACATTGCCAAATTAGAACAGACACCTTGATGGGTGAATAGGACATGCCATCTACCTTTAACTCCTCGAGGTTAGAATAGTCATTAGGATCATATTCTGAACAAGAGTCAATAGGTGGGGAGCGTATGAGTTTCATTGCATCCAGAATGGCACTCAATGCCTTGGTGCCAAATTTTGTAAGTCATTGCAGTGTTTAGCTTCAAGAGTGGACTGCTGCTAGTGCGACACAAAGTAGCTACACAGATCATAGTGTAGATATAACGGGAAAACCTTAAGCATCAGAGTAAAATCAGCAAAGTGGAACTTGCTGGAATATATGTGCTAGTATTGCCGGTACGGCTAGAAAGGCTTCAGATACCAGCTCTCTTCAAGTGAAGGTGCGGTACTATTAATATCAGTATAACTCTCAAAGGCGACACAGCTCCACGCATTTCCTTGCTATTCTTATAGGATTCAAGTGGGCATGCCACTACAAATCCTATTCCTATGTTTATAAGATCCTATGAATCAAAGAGGCTCAAAGTGTCCATCACAACCGACTGTATATACCTCTACAGTGCAAATGTCCCTGCTCATCTTCAGTACAAGGAACATACTATACTACTAGCATACTCCCTCCGTTCCAAAATCTAAATCTTGGTAGAGATTTCCACTATGGATCACATACAGATGTATCCAGATACATTTTAGAGTGTAGATTTACTCATTTTGCTCCATATGTAGTCCATGGTGGAATCTATACAAAGACTTGTATTTAGGAACAGAGTGAGTACATATAAAATAAGAACGGAAGAGGAACATGGTAAATAAGAGCAAGAAGATTTTGGATAATAAAATGTTGGTTGCGCAGTGCCCACACATGATGAACTAGAGCGCATTAAGAATGCAACTCTCAGCTGTCTCTCAACCATTTCAGGCGGTTGGATGAAGATCCTACGTCTCCTAACTCTTCTTCTTCCTCGTCTCTGATTCTTCCCATACAGAACACCGCATGGGCCGCCGGCCGGACCACCGTCCCCCACCGCCTGTGTTCCTTCGCCACCCCCACCCCCCACCCGTGTCGAGTTTTCTTCGTTCAGTGAGGCCCCACAACCACCCGAGCCCCTTGGATCGCACCGGCGAACTTCGGCGAGCTCTGAAAAATCGACTGACCCAATTTTGAAATTTAGTCTACTTTGATTTAACTAGTGTGGAATATAAAAGGGGAAAACCATAAGCATTGGGAGTATAGTGTTGAGCGTGCCATGGAGGATCTGAAGGTGCAAACCGGACAAAGGCAACTTCGCAACCAAGACAAGAAATCAGAGTAAAGCAGTGGCGATCTATTTTCTTGCTGCGATAAATAAGTTGAGCAGATACGAAAGAGTACCGCCTCTGGTGCGGCACCGTGTACGGATCTGCTGAGAATTTGACGGTGCTGTGGTAGCGATGGCTGTCGGCGGCGTGGAAGCAGATCTAGGAGGGTAGACGGTGGCGGCGGGGCGCGGTGGACGAGACGGTCGTAGGAGTGGCGCCGACAAGGTGGACGACGGTGGGGATGAAGCGAGAGGACGGGATGCAAGGATCCCGGTCCAAAGGCGTGGATGAGAGAGGTCAATCTCTTGTAATGGAAGGCGGTGTCGGGGTATCAGCTCCGGCATGGTGGAGGAGGATGGCGGTGGATGGGGTGGCGGACGGCGGCGGACGGAGGAGGGTGTTTTGGAGCCCATGAAGTACGAATGGGGAAAAGGGAGGTAGAGAGGAAGGGGGCAACCATGTATTCAGGGCGCGCTTGTCTCAAATGCGAGGAAATTTAGAAACTTAGCCCCCGTTTCAAATTTCTACTACATCACAGCAACATTAGTCGGTTGGGGATAAGACGGTAATCTCGCATACACCGAATATTTGCCGACGAGAGTTTGTTTTTGGCGCCCACCGTGTATGAATATGAATCGGGGAGGGAGTCAATTTCGGCCGAGGGCACACTGTGTTTTGGCGCCCACCGTGTATGAATCCGAGTGAGAGGCGGTTACGTCACGTTTGGGTGAAATTACAAACCTACCCCTATCAAAACCTGTAGATATCCAGCAGATAGGCTTTGCGTGGCAGGGATAGGCAGTAGTGATTTCCATCTCGCAGATTTTGGTTTCGGGCGGTTATTGCGACTTTCCCCGCTTTGTTCAAATTTTGCACAGTGCACGTTTAACGTGCCAACTCAATTCAAATCCCGTTTGTATTCTACTATATTTTGTGCTTCGTTTGTATTCTACTTAAAGGCGACGTTAACAAATAAACCCTAAAACCCTAAAACCCTAGGTGCACGATTGCTGCATTCGCGGGTACCGGGTACGTGGTGGAGCACCTTTGTAGGATTTGATGGTCGGGACCACAGGTGAATGACTTGGAGCGCGGTGGCTCGCTAGTTGCCACAGATCGAGTAGCCACACTTAAAATATCATTTTTAGCGGGGTTAAGAGTTCCGATTTTCAATGGCACGCTATAAATAATAAGTAGTTTTTAGAACGATTGGTATGGAGAAAAATGGAATTCATAGTACTAGGTACCTCCTTGGCGTATGGTTGTATGGGTTTATGTTACGAGATGTTGAACCTGGTAGTTCTAGGGCAAATACTATGGTTTAGATTTAGATGTTGGTTTTCAGTAATCGAAAGGGGAAAGCCTTCTTTGATTAAAAAAACTACTACCTCCATTCTTGTTTACTAGTCCCCATCATACTTTGGGTCAAAGTTTGTCCATGAATTTTACTTGTAAAATGTGAATGGAAAACGAGATTTTGTTATACCCAAACAAAAAAGGACTGGAGGGAGTGATTGCTCTGACACGGACGCGACCTCTCATAGCGCAGGCATTGAACTGGCGCGCCTCCTCGCCGCGTGCAACCAGCTTAAGACTGCCCCGCCCGCCTTCATTGAATCCGCGCGTGTGCCGGCAACACGTCCTTCCGCGAGCCGGCAGGCATTTTATAACACAAAAAATGACTAAAATATAAATAATTTACGCATGGTCTTGACTTGTTGTGCTCGCACTGGTAGCAGGAACTAGTAGAGGTTTTTCTTTATTTATAACTCTCCTCACATTTTTTTGGCTTTTAAGTGAATCATGGTTGTGGACATTATGTATGAATGTGTAGATATTTGTGAACATGAGTTTGATGTGGAAGTTGAACTTGGAATGTCGGGCTTGCGCGTGAACTATACCATGTCCAGTGCTTCGTCTGTTATTGTTTGGAAAGTAATTGCTGTTATTACATGACCCGGAAAAAAACATTTTGTGCCACATCAGTAGATATACAGACATCACAACAGGCATGCTGACTGGATAAACATTTGAACCTAGCTATTATGAAGGAAATTTTGGATTGACAACAATTTTAGATAGCAGGAGACACCTAGCCTGCTCTGCCTCTGCTAACTTATTTCTGGCTTCTTCCATCTCTTCTTTGGCTTGGGTGAAAGGAGCATCTCATTGCTCTTTCGCTTCTTCAAGAACTCAGCTACATTCTCAACGGCTGCTGCATGCTTTCTTTCAGCCTTTACTAATGCCACGAGGACACGAACAGCTGACGACTCCACCTGGCTTGTGTGTAATTCATCATCATCTGGGAATTTGCTCCTTGTGTCTAATCCAGCATCATTAGGGAACTGGCACCTTGTGTGTAATCCAGCCTCATTTTGGAAACATGATCTCGAGGTTGACCATACTTCCCTCCTTGCAGGAACTGCATCCTGACATGAAGTTACTTCTTTTTTAGATCAATACTCAGAGAAACCTAGATCCATTTAGTAGAAGCCGGATAAACAGAACTCGGAGAAGTGAATTCAAAAGTAAAAGAAATATAAAAACAGACTACAAGGTGAGAACACCACACTTCCTACATCAAGTTAAAAACAAAAGCATTAGGACGATTAAGACTCTTCTTATTACACATCGAAGAACACCACGCTTAAGAGAAACATAAACTACAACATATACACATCGAAGAACACGAGGCTAAACGAAAGTAATTGAAAGGGTATTACTTACCAAAGCTTGTTTTATAGGTTCGGTGCAGCTCCTCTTTAACTTGCCACGCTCCTTGAAGATGTCCCGAATATCCCGTGTTTGGTCTTCATTGCTCCTCTGCACGTTCACACTCGTAGTTTTAAAATCTCAACATGGCAAGAAAAATACTACTAGTAATACTCGGCGCATCTTGTGGGCAACATTAAAGCACTCGTCTGCCATGTTAGAGCATCTCCAACAGAATCGCAACGCGCGGCGCTTTAAAAAAGCGTTTACAGTGCTGAGATCGAGAAGTAGATACTAGAGAGTAGAGGATAGTTCTCAGCATAGATAGATAAAAAAAGATACCCATACCCCTCTCCAGATTTGCAAATAAGGCCTTCCCTCGTTCATCCTTTTCTCCCACAAGATAAACTACTCATACAAATGCATCTTGATGCGTGCAACGCATCGGCATCTTGCTAGTTCTAAAAACCTTCCCATCATTTGCCACACTGCTGGTTGCAGATGAAAAACCTACCCAAGCACAACGTGATACAGGAGCGACGCACAATTACAAGCTGATATTCTATTGGACAATGGAGGCTATAACCAATTACTTTTACGGGAACAATAGCCCCCAGGAAAAATGAGGGGTAGGTATGAACAAAATTGGAACTGCACATGTACTGCTAAGTGATTCAATACACACGTTACCAATCGAGGAGGAGAACGATGGTCGTGGCGGCCTCTGTGAGTCATGGTCGGCAACGGGAGTCGGTTCATTGACCATGACGGTGGTACTTCTGTGCTTGGCGTCAGCTTCTGGGAAGCAGATCTGAGACCGTGGAAGACGATGCCGGGGAAGAGGCACCGTCTACGACAACGATGATGGACCGGCTCCAGTGCGGCGTACGAGGTCGTCGATGAGGCATATGCGCTGCAGTGGACGAGTGCGTCGATGTAAAGGGGAGGATCACCAAGGCTGCGGTGTCGTGGAGAAGTCTATTTTGCGGTGGGGATAAAAAATGGGGAGTATTCAGGTGTACTACTCTGGGTGCCGGGGTGGGGCTGGCTGGGTAGGGTGATCCTGAAGTTACGAAAATAGCTCCCTACCAAGCATCGTCCGTAGGCCTGTTCCGAAGGCTATGATGGTAACTTCCCACTGCTCGAATGACGGTCGCACGAGATTTTCCCCCCGACCTCAAAATTTTGTGACACTGGACTCCCCGGGTGGCGTGTTGAGTGATTCGGCTAAGCAACTAGCGAGTAGTAGTAGTAAACTCTGCATATTAGGTTTGACCGAAGTCAAACTTCCTAAAGTTTGACCAAGTTTATATAAGAATATAAACATTTACCATAACAAATATGTATGATGTGGAAGTACATTCAATAATGAATCTAATGGTATTTATTTGTTATTGTATATGTTAATATTTTTTGTTATAAGCTTTCTGAGAGTTTACAAAACTTGACTTTGACCAATGCTAATACGTGGACTAAAATAAAAACGGAGGGAGTACACATTTGTTTTCTTAGTTTGTAGTGAACTAATCATTTGTTGAAATTGTGAAATAAATATATTAGGCTATTGACTTCGAATGTAATGGTCTATACAATTCAATAGTTACAATCATTGTCGAATCCCAAGATGTATACAAGGTCTATAGTACTTCACAACATGCTCAAACTCACATAATCCCAGTCAAATGAGAATCGAAATGCATTTCATAGTTATTACTTTGTAGGATGCAACTGTCGGATTTCGGGTTCCGACAGACCCTTAAGGTTCGAACTCTGGGGTGTGCGCGGAGATCACACCTCCTACCTACTCACGTCTCGTCGCCTCGCAAAGGATCTAAACTACACGAAGAACAACACAAGGGGCACGGGATTTATACTAGTTCGGGCCACCATTGTGGTGTAATACCTTACTCTAGTTTGTGGTGTGGTGGATTGCCTCAGGGGCTGATGATGAACAATACAATGGAAGAAGTGCCTTGCGAGGGGAGGAGTTCTTGTGTTGGTGATTCTGGCTAAGGTTCGACCGGTCGATCCCCTGCCTTGAGAGTGGCTAGTCCTATTTATAGAGCGAGGCCCTGGTCCTCTTCCCAAATATTGAGCGGGAAGGGTGCCAACAATTGACCATTTTGAAGGGGAACATCTAGTACACTTATCCTGAGCAAAGTTGGTCCTCGCCTGCCAAAGACTCTGACGATGACGCCGGCTTGGGCTCCACGATGACCTCCATCCTGCCGTTCTGCTGGTCTTGGTCTTGTTGCACCGAAATGGTTGCCTTTGCTTGATACCCTTGCCTGCGCTTGCCCCCTTTGCACCAAAGAGGAAACAAGGACTCTGCGCAGGCCGACGCCTGCCTGGTGCCCGCCTGGCTTCGGTCGTCATGGCTTGTGTCATGGGCACCTCGTGAGGTACCCCGCCTTGATCTCTCCGCCTCCTCGCGAGCCAGCCTGATGAGGTTGTGCCTGAGGAAGCCTCTTGTCGTCCGCCTCGCGAGGCTTGGCCCCTCGCGAGGGTCTTGAGCTTGTGTTGACGAAGATGGGCCGTATTGGGCCACTCCTTGAGCCACGCCGCAGGCCGCAGGAAGGCAAGTTTGGGTACCCCCGTTCCCAGATCGCCGACAATAGCCCCTGGGCCCAAGGCGCGCCCAGACTTGGTTTAGCAGAGAAGCGAAGGGGCAAGTGCGAAGCGCCACGTGCCCCAACAGCCTGCGACCTTGGGCGCCGCATGGCGGTTGATTGGACATGGGCGTCCCCGCTTCCCCACGACGCCTCGACAACTGCACGACTTGACAAGTCCCTGCATGCAAAATGGGTCATGATTACCTGTGATCGTGGAGGTCGAGGGTTGGCCTCCCCCGGCTATATGTATGGAACGACGCGAGCCCTTCTAGTCCATCCTTTTCTGCTACTCTCCTTCTTCTTCTTCCTCGCCCTCGCTCCACCTTACGCCAATGGCACCAATCCGCCGGTTTTCTGCCGAAGAGAAGGGAAGGCCCCCTGAGAGGGTCCTGTCCCGCTTCCGCCGAAGAAGCGGCCAGTCCCCTGCCGCGGAGAAGGGGGTGCTTGACAAGAGGTGTCAAGGCCATGGTTCGAGCGGCCGCCGCCTGGATTCCCATTGCCCTTGTATGCCCGGATCGAGGGCCCTGAGGATGCATGTGCCGAGCAGCATCGCCAGAGGCACCATCATCACCAACGGATTACCGCGGTGCGCGTCGTTCCTCCTGGAGTTCACGCTGAGGGCTCCTCTCGTGAGCTTGTGCTTCACACCGCCATGCCTCCTCGATCTTGGATTCACCTTCCTCCCTCCTTCGCATTCGAGATCCCGCCAAGGGGGGCTCTTAAGCTCTGGCTGCAGCACGCCGACTGCAGTACTCCTGCGACCGAAGCGGATGTCGAGGTCATCGCTCCGGGCAAGGTCTTCATGACCCGGGGCTGGGGCGAGATCGCCCAGGTCTGCCGATCTGAGGGGGCCCTCGTGATCCACCTGGATTATGATGGCGCCTCCTTGATGCTCTTCAAGGTCTTCGACGAAGATGGACGCCGGCTGGAGTGCTGCCCTAGAGGCAGCGGCCGAAGCTCTGGAGCGGCGAGGACCAGGCCTGCCGCTCGCCCTTCCAGCAGCTCCTCTGGTGGCAGCGGGCGTACCAGAGGGTCCAGTGACTCTTCCGGACTCTTCCTGACCCCGGCGACAAGCGACAACAGCTAGGAGCCTCCGAGCTCGTGTCATGCCCGAAGCGGGGCCGGGGCGTCCGGCGATCGGCGCGGCTGATCTGGATGAGGTTGGCGCTGGCCTTGCACGGCCCACTGTTGATGATGGCGTCTGCCGTCATGGTCCCTGTAGTTAGGGCTCCTTAGGATTCGCGTCTTTTGTCCCTGCGAGGAGCTAAGAATACACCACATGGGGGCTTGTAAGGTGCATGTAGTTCCTTTTGTTAATATGATCCTTATCGTGAAGGAGTGTGAGATGCTCGTCCCGTCTTAGCTTAGTTATTCCTTTCGAACCTCGCAAGGACTTGATGCTCTACGCCGACAGGTCCTGGTCCAAAGGCAAGCTTCAGCCATCGCTTGTATGCCAGGTCGTGATGTCGTGGTCAAGGCCAGGAGGTGAGCGGCCCGAGGTCCAGTAAGAGCCCCTGAGTTGCGATGCTCAGGAGGTCCCCTTTAGCGCTCAAGCAACCATCGTTCGGTGAGAAAGGAGCGCAACATTGCCAACATGGAGCTGCATTAGGTGCGAGGTCGGAGTTGCGATAGCTAGTATCTCTGGAGGATGACTTATCTCGAGAGTCTGAAGCCTTTCCTTGGTGCGGCACCAGGCCCGCGCGTCGGCAGCTGAGGAGTTGCCTGGCGAGGTCCTCACGAGCCACTTCCCTCTTGTCTTTACTCCCCTCCGTGCCCTATGTCCTCGGGTCCCGGCACTCGAGCGAGCTCAGCCGTCGCTGGTATGCCAGGTCGCGATGCCGTGGACAAGGCCAGGAGGTGAGGGCTGGAGAGCCAGTAAGAGCCCGTGAGTCGTGATGCTCAGGCGCCCCCCCTTTAACGTGCAAGCGGTTCGCGCGGACAAAAGGGAAGGAGACGTTGCGAAGGCCTCGCCTGACAATGCTCCTTAAAGAGATCCTACGAACTCATCACAAGGAAAACAAGAGTTTGCCGTTACAATTGCCAGCCAGCTACTGGTTGCTCTAGAGGGGTGAGGAGGGCACTAAGGGCCTGGTGAGGTGGCGCTTTGCAGGGCTGCCGCGGCCAGAGCTCAGCCACTCAGGTTTGTCAACGCCGCAGGGACGGACCCATGCGCGAGCGTCGTGCCGTTAGGGAGCATCTCCATAAGTTGGCGTCAATCGAGCGGGCGATTAAGTCAAGCATGTGAAGCATGAAGGAGCAAATCTATTTAGATAGATGTAGGAAAAGGCAAACACCGCTGGGTCAGGCCCGAGTGGTTTGGGGATAATGCAGCCCGAGGCGCGCCCCCAACAAAGCAAGCTAAAGACATGAACAAAAGGGGTACATGCCGTAGGGACGGACCCATGCGGCCTGGGAATGATGCAGCCCTGGGGGCGCTCCCAGCTGAAAATGAAACTCGAAGGATGTCACCTGATGGTGTTGGGGATGAAGGGATGCTGAAGTAGCAGACGACGTGCGCTGCAGAAGCCGATCCTCACGAGCCCCCAAGCCCAGGAGCCTCGGGAGTCTCCGGGGGTGCTGGCGGCTCTTCGAGGGCCATCTCCATCTCTGCCAGGACTGCGGAATGCCTGACCTCTTGAGCCTCCAGAATGCTCCTCATGAGGCGCTGACGCGCAGCAGCCACGTTCGTCAGGCCGAAAGTCATCCGAACATAGCTGTGGGGTGGACCTTGGCAGCGTCCCATGCGTGAGGGCCAGAAGCGCTCTTGAGAGGCGGCTTAGTCGAGTCCTGGTACATCGATGCAGACGCGGAGCCCACCATCCTCGCCTGGATGGGGAGCTATGGTGGGTAAGCGGCGGCTGCCACTCATGACTCTTGAGTCCAACAGCTCCTGAATGGTCTCGCTCATGAACTCCAGAGGGTTTGGCCCTCCTTGCCTTGCTCCTTCCTGAGGGAAACGTGCTTTGAAACACGCCTCGAAGTGGTGCCCGAGCGCCTCCCTCGTGATCTTGGCAAAGTTGATGGCCCTCCAGGAGAGAGCCCCCGAGCCTTGCCCAAGGAGGGCGCCGGGCGCGCCTTCCTATGCGACAGAGGGAGGCGCCCCTTGGACGGGCGCGGATCCTGAGGTGCCTGCCTCTCGAGGGTTCGGACCAGGCGATGTCTTCTTCTTCTTTGGAACTACCTCGGGAAGCCTTCCGCTCCTGTGATCTGGGTCTTTGATTGACGCAGCCTGAAAAGCACGCTCCAGAGAACACACAGCATCCCTCTCCTCACAAGGCACCGTGATGACTCCACTGCTTCCTGGCATCTTGAGGACATTGTAGCCGTGATGAGTCACTACCATGAACTTGGCCAGGGATGGGTACTCGAGGATGTCATTGTATGGTAGGCGGTTGTGGGCGATGTCGAAGTCAATCAGCTCGGTGCGGTAGTTGTCGTGCTGCCCAAAGGTGACAGGAAGGTGGACTTGCCCTACCGGAACAGTGGAACCATCAGTGACCCCTGAGAAAGGCTTGGTTGGCTAAAGCTGATTGTATGGCACTTGGAGATTGTTGAACGTCTCGACGGACAGGACGTTGAGTCCTGCCCTGCCATCAATGAGGGTCCTGGTGACCTGCACATTGCTGATGATTGGGGAACAAAGCATCGGGAGGACTCCGGCTGTGGCTGCGCACTTGAGCTGATCCGCTGAGCTGAACGTGATGGCGCACACTGACCACCTGAGAGGGCGCGTGGCCTCAAGCTTGGGGAGGACTGCATTCACCTCGCAAGCAAACTGTTTGAAGATGCACTGAGAGGCTGGGGCCTGAGCGCCGCCCAAGATGCAAGCGATTGCGCGCGGCTCTTGGAAGCCCCCAGCCCCTTCGTCCTGATGATGGTCTTCATTCCTCCTCGGCTGAGGTGGCAGAGGAGGGAGGCCTGCATTGCCTTGTGGGCGATCCTCACGAGGCTGATCCCTCCAACCTCCCTCGCGAGGTTGGTCCTGCCAGCGGTCCTCGCGAGGTCAGTCACGCCACCCTTGGTGAGGGCCACGGTCTTCCCATCATCCTCCACCTCTTCCTCCTCCTCGGCCATAGCCCCAGTCGCTGCGCTCGAGGTGTCGGCCGGTACGCACATCCCGCACGGCCTTGAGCTCTTGGCATTCATTGGTGTTGTGGGTGTGGAGGTCGTGGTACACGCAGTACCGGCTGCCCTTGGATGACTCAAGCTGATCCCTGCCTCGCTTGGTGTCTGGCTCTGCTGCAAGCACGGCAGCCCCCTTGTGCTTCACGTCCTTGACCTTGGGCTTCTTCTCTTCTGGATCGCCAGCCAGAAGCTCGAGGAGGGAAAGGCGCCCTTCCTCAGCCCTGGCGCACTTGGTCGCCAAGTTGAACAGCTCCATGGATGTGCACAGGTCTTCATGGATTGCTAGCTCCTCTTTCATCTTGATGTCACACACGCCGTCGGAGAAGGCTGAGATGATGGCCTCCTCAGTCACCCTGGGGATCTTGAGGCGAGCGTTGTTGAAGCGCTGGATGTACTTTTGCAGGTTCTCTCCTGGCTGCTGCTTGATGCAGCGTAGGTCGCTCATGGCCTGGGGCCAGTCGCGAGTGCCTTGGAAGTTGGCGATGAAGCGGGTGCGCATCTCGTCCCAGGAGGAAATCGTGCCAGGAGCCAGGTTCAGGAGCCAGGTGCGGGCACCGTACTTGAGCGCCAAGGGAAACCAGTTCGCTATGACCTTCTCGTCCCCGTTGGCGGCTTCGATGCCCAGCTCGTAGAGCTGGAGGAACTCTGCAGGGTCAGCCGTAGCGTCGTAGTGCGGGGGCAGATCTGGCTTGAACTTGCCCGACCAGGCCACGCTGCACAGCTCGGCGGTGAAGGCACTACAGCCTGCCATGGCCACATGAGGCCTTTGGTGATGAAGATCTTGATCTTGGAGGTCTCCGCGTGCTGCCGCCAGGAGGAGCGCGGGGTCTTGGCGCGCTGGAGCAGGAGCGTGGTCGTGACGGGCCGGTGCAGGGAGCACACGGGCAGCTTCTTGGGGACGAGGGATCTCTTGGCAGCTCTTCTCTTGCTGCGTTGGCGCCAGATGAAGCGAATCCCGTCCAGGGGCCGCGCGCCTTGGGGCCAGGGCACCTTCTTGAGGGGGAGGCGACTGAGACGCCTCCGGAGCTTTGTTGCCCGTGCAGGGAGGGTGGCGGGGGAGCTCCCAGCGGCGCTGACGAGCTCAGTGATGCGGGCGAGCCACTCGTTGTAGAGGTCGTCGACGGGACGGTAGTGCAAGAGCTCTCGTGCCAGGAGCAGCGCGGCGTGCGCGTCCGCAGGAGCGCGACGGGCGTGGGAGGATGAACCGGCTGGAGTCAGTGACGGGGTGGCGGTGCGGCATTCTCGCCGCACCGAAGGATGCAGGGACAATGCCTGCTGCTCGTTCCCTGCCGGGCCGGTGGCGGCGTGGATGGCAGGCGACGGGGAACGACGGGGAGGCCCTCCGACAGGGGCCGTCTTGGCAACATGGGCCGCGAGGGCAGCCCAGCGCTCGGCGCAGGCTCGACGAGCATCAGACATGGATGCGATGGACGGCGAAACGCAAGGCGGCGGAAGGCGGATTCCGGCGCACCCCTACCTGGCGCGTCAAATGTCGGATTTCGGGTTCTGGCAGACCCTTAAGGTTCGAACTCTGGGGTGCGCGTGGAGATCACACCTCCTACCTACTCACGTCTCGTCGCCTCGCAAAGGATCTAAACTACACGAAGAACAACACAAGGGGCACGAGGTTTATACTAGTTTGGGCCACCATTGTGGTGTAATACCCTACTCTAGTTTGTGGTGTGGTGGATTGCCTCAGGGGCTGATGATAAACAATACAATGGAAGAAGTGCCTCGCGAGGGGAGGAGTTCTTGTGTTGGTGATTCTTGCTAAGGTTCGACCGGTCGGTCCCCTGCCTTGAGAGTGGCTAGTCCTATTTATAGAGCGAGGCCCTGGTCCTCTTCCCAAATATTGAGCGGGAAGGGCGCCAACAATTGGCCATTTTGAAGGGGAACATCTAGTACACTTATCCTGACTAAAGTTCGTCCTCGCCTGCCAAAGACTCTGACGATGACGCCTGCTTGGGCTCCACGATGACCTCCATCCTGCCGTTCTGCTGGTCTTGGTCTTGTCGCACCGAAATGGTTGCCTTTGCTTGATACCCTTGCATGCGCTTGCCCTCTTTGCACCAAAGAGGAAACAAGGACTTTGCGCAGGCCAGCGCCCGCTCGGCGCCCACCTGGCTTCGGTCGTCATGGCTTGCGTCATGGGCACCTCGTGAGGTACCCCGCCTTGATCTCTCCGCCTCCTCGCGAGCCAGCCTGATGAGGTTGTGGCTGAGGAAGCCTCCTGCCGTCCGCCCCGCGAGGCTTGGCCCCTCGCGAGGGTCTTGAGCTTGTGTTGATGAAGATGGGTCGTACTGGGCCACTCCCTGAGCCACGCCGCAGGCCGCAGGCAGGCAAGTCTGGGTACCCCCGTTCCCAGAACGCCAACAATAACAAAAACAACCAAAACTCTACATCAACCATTATAGAAGCAACATTTTGACATATCCCATTGTGTGAATGAAACATGCAGAGAGAGCTTTTGAAGATGGAGCAGATAGGGCGGGAAAGATTGTATGTATGTGGACGAGAGAGTAGGAGACAAACCTAACGAGACAGAGAGAGAGAAAGAGAAAGAGAGAGGAAGAAGTTAGGTCTGTGAGAAAGATGGAGACATGTAATATACGTGATTCTGTATACGTGGAAGGAGAAGAGACAACATGTTTGATGAGAGAGCTGGAAAAACATGGACGAGAGGGGAAGGATCTCATAGGTTGAGGGATTGACAATTTTGTGCGGGGGAGAGAGGGATTGGTAATTTTGTGCAAGAGAGAGAGAGAGAGAGGGTGGGGGGGAGTCAGCCAGCTGTCGTCACATCACCCTGCTTCCAAATGACCCTGCATTCTTTAGCGCTGTGTGGTCGCCGTCTTCGATCTGCTCGATGCCCTCTTTGAAGATTGAGGTGTTTTGCATGTTGGGGGTGCAAAGAAGCACAAGCGAGAGTGGTCGCCGTAAAACCTTGGATGGGGATGAATTGTGTGCTCGGGGGAGTGTGTGTGTGTGTGTGTGTGTGTTGTGCTGCGTGTGTGTGTGTGTCAGATATTGAGCGAAAACAAACCTAAGGAGAGAAATGGGTATTCGTGAAGAGATTGTGCGGGCCTTGAGGTGGGCAGGGGGCGAGTGAGGGTGTCAAAATGTGCGCATTGATGCATATGTTGCATGAGATCGTGCGAGGGACGGATGAATCAAGAGAGATGGTTGTTGTGTTACAGATGCTCCTCTCTCTCTGTCTCTCTCTGTCTCTCTCTTGCTCTCTCGCTCTCTCTCTCTCTCTCACACACACACACACACAAGTTCTCTCATGTATACACAACGTATCGGCATCTGTCTATGTCTCACTCATGCATGATCATTTGCACATTCAAACCTCTCTATGTCTATATCACACGCACACCGTCTCGACATTGCCCTTCTACCACAACACACATATGGACACATACACACATTCTCTCACAGTCACACACACAAAATAAGTATTAGAAAAAACTAGGGCGCACCTAAAACGTCCAAATCCAAATAAACACAAACTGGAGGTAAATTCAAATATATGGAAATATTGCAGCGTCAAGAACTTTCCTAGGAAAAAAAGTTGAGTAATATTCGAGGATTGTTTTCGCACACACAAAAAGGTTCGGTGGATGTCCTTCGAGCGCGACACGGTGACGCACCGTTCGATCAACCGCGCGGCCGCGGTTCACGCGCTTGCACAGGATTCCGTATCGTGGCTGTGGTACTAACTTCAATTTTTTTTTAATAAAAGCGCTGCCTAAGTCTAATGTTTATGTGTACTAGTACGGTTTTCTTTTAAGTTTGACTAGCCTCATATAAAACTAAAGTAAGCTCCCATACGCGCACTCATCAATATGCCGCCGCCGCCGTTGCGCATGCCGGCGCCCGCCTGCTCCGGACAACAATTTCTCGCCCATCACCGCCGTGTCGCCGCCATCCCTGTGCCATGAATCCGAAGGCTCGCCCGCTCACGTCGTCTGAAGTCCCTCCTCGCCATGCCGCCGCGCTGCCAAGCACGCGAGCAGCTGGTGGAGCCGCGTCTATGCACGCAGCATACGAAGAGGAGGACGAGCGCGTGCTCCAGCACGCCGGCGAGGAGGAACTAGTATGTCATTGTCGTCTCCGCCCGCGCGGAGGAGGTGCGCATGGTGGCTGTCACGGCGGAAGCCGGTTGCGCACGCGTCGAGCCCGCAAACCGGGTGCGGATGCGGAATCTACTTTCGAGTCCTTGAATGCCACGTGGATCCTGCAATCTGAAGTAGTAATTTGGGTCAGTCGACTCATGTGAGCCATTTGATGCAACATGGATGGCTAGAAGGGCTTCTTCCACCTCTTCTGTCGTCTTCTTCCTTCGCTCCGTTGAACTTCTTTCACAAATCAACTGACCCAAATTATAATACTAGTACGAACATATTAAGTACGGTAGGAACACGAAGGTACGAGCAGTAGTACCAACTACAAGAAGAATAGTAGTAAGACATAGTACTAGTACTACTCTATGTACTAAAGAGTTCAAATAATGAGAAAGAACATAAACATAGTTCTGATGGGGCCTCAGCACAACACACCCTTGAAAATAAACTAAGCAACTAGTCCGCTTGAGACTACAGTAGAACCAGCATGAGCGACGGCACTGCCACCTACTCGGAGTCCGAGTCCACGTCCTCGACTTCGTCGTCGTACCTCTTCCTCTTCCTCTTCGCCGACGCTTCTTTGCTTGAACCGGACACTAGGTTCTACTTCTTGATCCAACCCATGTAGATATTTAAACAAAGGTAGGCATCCATTACTGCGTACAGGATGTGATCTTCATCTAATGTCTTCGACTCCCATGCATGATGAAACTCGTGATGAGGTTTCTTCAGTTTAGCGTACGAAGGATCAACCATGGCTGCTGCCAGGGTCAGCATTGAAGGTTGAGAGGAGGACACCAGGCTTGCCTTCTGGAGATCGAAGGGATGGCCTACAACGAGACCTATCCGACGCAGGACATCCCTGTTGTTCTTAAAGCCTACAGTAACGAAATTCACTCTTTTGTCCTTGAGGAAGTTCTTAAAATCCTGGCACTCAACATCGGCATGGCATATGTGGTAGACCAAGAAAACGTTATGTACGTAAACCTGGATCACGGCGGGCTTCTTCCTCTCTTCTTCCTTTAGATCCTTCTCTCGTCCCAGGACTGTGGTGTACTCAACATCTAGCCCAGTGACCCACTCATCCGTTGAACTGTTGAACATGCGTAGGAAGCGAGCAAGCCATGCTTTCACCGTCGTGGATCCACGTGTGTAGATGACGATGAACTGATCGCCGGTGATGGCTCTAACCTGGTACTCAGCGGCGACCATGGAGATTTGGGAGGCCATGGATTTTGGAGGAGGGTTAGGAGAAGTTGAATTGTTGTACCCCGCAAAAACTGGGAGCGAACTAATGTGAAAGGACGGGATGACTGGGAGCGAACTGTTGTGAGGTAGAAGACGGGGACGAGTAGGGCGCGCGAACAGCATGGGGTTGCTGGCTTGCCCGGTGGATAAACGGCTGCAAGCCCCCAAAGAGTTCTCGAGAACTATGCGGGACCCACTAGATGTCATGTCTACTAGACCCATATCGTAGGCCTGACGGTATAGCTTCTGCCTGTTCGCACGCCATGTCGGCGCGTGGATGTAACTTCACTTAATTCTGTCAACTGTCACGCCTCCCATGACCTTCGCCTCCCTCGCGCGGTCGCACCCTTTGAGACTTTGACTGGCTATAAATGAGCAATTTTTTTTGCCTACTCCGCATGCATGATACTCCCTCTGGTCCTTTTTACTCCCGTCAACCGTTTGCAAAGTGTTTGACCAAATATATACTTTTTTTGAACACCACCTTATATTAATTAACCAGCCACACCAGTACACTCATTCGATAAGTATTCACCACACAGGGCGGTACGTTATTTACAAGAATACCATCTAATCTATTGTCAAAGCTATACTTAGCGATTAAGTGTGCCACCTTATTGGCCGAACGGCTAATCTTTGACAATTGAAGATTGTTGATCAACTTCGAGATGCTCAACGCTTTCATCTTCAGGTCATGCATAGCAGACCTGTCATAGTCCCCCGATGCAAGAGACGCTACCACAAAAGCGCAATCAGTCTCTAAAATTACAGGATTATGAAGAGAAATACCTATGTAGAGACCGGCAATGCAAGCCCTAAGCTCCGCTTCCTCCACGCTTTGACAGGCATCAATGAAATCCCACGACCAAATTTATACTAAAAATATCAATATCTACAATACTGATTATAATGAGTATAAGAACTACGTTTTATAATGAGTGTAAAAATATTGATTTGACATTGTGAATGTTGATACTCCCTCCGTCTAGGTGAGTAAGTCATCTTAGGTTGTGCACCATGACCAAGGAGGAGGGGAAAACGAGAGACATTAATGTTTATTTGCTAATTAAATAGTATTGCATGCAATGAACTAACCACTGCATGTCATGTTTGATAGTCTCAGGTCATTAAAAGCATGCACACCCTCATCTCTTATTGGTTGATATGTCAAGAAACAAGAAACGAGGTAGAAGTTAATGCACCGCGCCTACGTGTTTTGGGATTATTTGGTTTTCGTAAGATGACTTACACACCTAGCTATTAGAGTACCACTACCTCCCTTCTAGTTTAAAGGGCTCGACTCAAAAATTTCACCTACTCTTAGCAAGATAGTAGAGGCGGTGGAATAGTTTTTGAAGTCTGCAAAAGTACTCAACTAATGCTGTCGTTCTTCACAAAAAATGTGTTTACCAATGCATGCATGAACACTAGTTACTCTAACCCCCCTCTCTTCTTTAATTCTTTGCCACATCAGCATGTTTGCTATTCCCGTGTGCATGATACCAGCTAAGATACCACCATGATGGCCAGCCTTAATCATCGCATGCAATAATTTAGTGCACCTTGAAATATGAACATGTGTGGGGCGTGTATGTTTTTAATGACTTGAGACTATACCTAGCCCGGCATGCAAGATGACTTATTATGCACCGTTCCCCATACCTGCAGGAAGCCCGTTCGTCTCCAAATCTTTTCCTCTCCATGTGTGGAAACAATATGCCTGCCAAACTCTCCTTCTCCCTCTGGCGGTCCCACCACTCCACCCCGTGTGAAAAAATCTGCATGCATGACTCTCCTCCCCCCACGCTTGTCCAATCTGTTGTGACCAGCAATATTTCCACCCCTTCGCTCCCCCGTAATATACTCCAACAAATATGCCCACGTATCTTTTACTTAACTTCAGGTGCATTGGGTCACTGACATACGGGCCCAGCAGTGTACTGGCCCACATGCCAGTGATGCAACTGGACCTGCAGTTAAGTCAGTGCAGCTCAGTCCATATCTTACGTAGGTGTGCCATTGCTCTCTATAAATACTGCGCCTCCCACGACATCGCTATCTCCTCCCCCTCACGTTCATGTTCATCGCTATCTCCTCCCCCTCCCTCTCATGTCGACCACTATGGCATCGCCCCTCCCAAGACCTAGGAGCCCCTCCCTGCACCACGCGGATGGTCACGCGTCGCCGTTCCGTTCCTCACCGCCACTAGTCGAGGAGGACGCGTCGGCGTTCCGCTCCTCGCCGCTACGCGACGCGTCGCCGTTTTGTTCCTCGCCGCCACTAGTCGAGGAGGACGCATCGGCGTTCCGCTCCTCGCCATGACATGACGCATCGCCATTCCGTTCCTCGCCGCCACTAGTCGAGGAGGACGCGTCGGCGTTCCGCTCCTCGCCACGACGTGTCGAGGTGGACGCGTCGGTGTTCCCAATCTCGCCAGCACGCGCGTCGGAGGACGCGTCGATTCCCCGCTACGAGGAGAACGCCGCGCCGCCCGCCGAGCCCCCCAGCCTTGAGGAGCTTTGGAAAGAAATGGATGTTGCCTCGTGGGAGGCTTTGCCTCCAGCAGAGCGCGCCAAAAAAGAGGCGAAGAAGAAGGCCGAGGAAGAGAAGCGCACCGGGCAACAAGCTTTCTGGGAGATCTATGTCGCGTCCGAGAGAGTCAAGCAATTGGTTCTTTGGCAGAAGGCTCGTGCGAGGGCCGTGAGGGTGGCGGAGGATGCCCGTGCCGACGCCCTGAGTGCAGTCGGGCCCAAGCGCCTCATCTACGCTTGGCGGTACGTGGACCGGGTGCACGCTTCCAGCCAGGAGGAGTACCTGTTGGCGCCGGATCACCACACCGGTGAGATCGCGCTCGACCGCCGGCAAGCCGCCAATCAGCACCTCACGAGTTGCGAGGCTGAGGAAGAGGCGTTGTGTCGGTGCGCTGGGAAACGGCCGCGCACTAGGGCACTCGTGGCGCGCCGCAAGCGCTCCTGCGAGCGCCGTGGCTTTTAGGAGGAGTATAATTTTGTTTCGTAAGGCGATCTCATTAGTTTTGGGACGCAAATGATAAATCCCGAACGTTCAGGAATTTTTAGCGTCCTTAATTAAGTATGTAAAAGGGAAAGTTTGGAAACGTTGTGTATTATTACGCATTTTGCAAGTACGTGCATATAGCACAAACTTTACTATATACTATCGGACTACACGTCTCTCTCGATATATGCTTGCAGACTGTGCTACTCCCTCCGTCCAGGTCAATAAGTCATCTTTGGTTGTGCACGGTGACCAAGAAGGAGGGAAGACTTGTACACCTAGACGGAGAGAGTACTACTATTACTTATGTACGTGCAAATGCACGTTTTAACATTACGATGCGGTTTTTGTAAAAGTAGAAAAACAGCACTAGTCAAGCTTGTGAAACGATTCAATGCAAAACAAATGCAAAAATGCTCGTTTGATTGTTTACTTTTAGCTTCCTTCTCTGTGGTTATTTCTCTGTCGTACTTTGTACGGAGCATCTCACTGGTTGGAAAGGCATGCAAATTCCCAAACCGCTTCCTACACCCTGTATCGAATTTTTTGCCTAACAAGTTGTGCCGTGCAATTGGAATTCCAACTTGAGTACTACTACTAGTAGGAGTACCAGGGGCCAGTTCTTTTAGGCTTCTAGATTAGTAATCCCATAACTACTACCTCCGTCCTGGTTTATTGGTCCCCATTGTAATCTGTGTCAAATTTTGATCATAAATTTAACTAATGAAATGTTAGTGCATGTCACATGCACTACTCCATCCGTCTAGGTGAGTAAGTCATCTTAGGCTGTGCACCGTGACCAAGGAGGAGGAGAAAACGAGAAACGTTAATGTTTATTTGCTAATTAATAGTATTGCATGCAATGAACTAACCACTGCATGTCGTGTTTGATATCTCAAGTCATTAAAAGCATGCACACTCTTTATCTCTTATTGGTTGATATGTCAAGAAACAAGAAACGAGGTAGAAGTTAATGCACCGCGCCTAAGTGTTTTGGGATTATTTGGTTTTCGTAAGATGACTTACACACCTAGATGCACCGCGCCTAAGTGTTTTGAGTAACATTTTATCAGTTAAATCTTTGGTCAAAATTTAGCACAAATTACAATGGTGAGGAATAAACCAGGACGGAGTAGTAGTTTAGAAGCCCAAATAAATGAGTGAGGCGCCTTATTGTTACTCTCCACTGTGACTAGTCTTGTGGGAAAAGCTGGGGAAGCCGCCAAAAGAACTGGCCCTAGGAGTAGTAGCTAGGGATCGAGTGTGGGAGATGAACCGGAGAAAGTAAATGCAGAGAGATGAAATGCAAAAAAGACGGAGGGATGTGATGGTTGCTTGTCCGTTTATTTTACCAGGCCATTTATTACTGGGAGTGGTTGGGTTTTGTGATATGACGGCTTTACTGCCGCGCCACGAGCGGGGTGAGAGGTGAGACTCCCGTGCAGCGCCGCCCTCTACACTTGTACTACATCGGTCGTGGTTTATTAGTCCCCCATTGAATTTGACTGAAGATTTAACTGACAAAATGTTAGTGCATGTCAACAAAAACTATATCGTTGGATTCGTATTTGAACATAGTTTTGAATGATATAATTTTAGGTGACATGCATCAGTATTTATCGTACTATATATAATGTTAGTTCAATTTTTGGTCGTACTAATCTATAGTAGTAAGGTGCCCGTGCGTTGCACCGAAGAGTGAAATGCATTGATCGGGGAGTTGTTTAATTTGACAAAGGATGTGGGGGTCATCTCATGTGTAACGGGTATCGATAGGTTTCTTCGGATATTATCTCATCTCTAGAGCTCACAAACATCCGGGTGAAATAGATAAAAAGGTATCTTTTGCAAACAAAAGCGTTCAACTGTTCAACCTGCATCCAAAACTTGTGAAGAAATAACACTTATTGTGCTTTGCAAGAAATGATCTTTAAGAATTAGTTTTTGAGTATCGATTGTTATACATGTTGGCTACAGATGACATGGCACTTTCTTATAGTCAACAGTTGGCTATACTATTAAGTAATATTAACCATGCCCTTATACACCTAGACGGAGGGATTAAATCAGGATGACTTGCAAGGGGGCAGAGGAGATGTAAGAAATGGTTCATCGTAAGTCTTTCACCAGTACTGTAGTAAAAATTCATACATGGAAGATTCTAGACTAAACCATAAACGGATACACTTTTATTCATGCGCGATACTCCAATAGAGCAAGATCATGCATGGAAGTCTCCACATGCTTAGACATCAGATTACATTGAGCGAAGACTAATGATCAACATTTAACTTGATAATGCGTATTTTTTAGAAGAACAGGGAGGCTCCTCCCCGGTTCCATTATCAAATGAAACCCAAAGTGTCTTACATCAGCTCACTGAGAGGATCAGTTCAAAGGAAGGACTGCAGCAAAAGCCACTCAAGTTTAACGACAAGCTTACAGAATCAAGAGCGGTAAAGACATGGGCCATAAGCGCCCACACACACTACATGTTTTCTAAGTGCACTTGATAATGCGTATGTCCAGGTGAACCTCCTTGGAGTCCCCGTGCACCGAGTCGGCGGGTAAAGGATGGAACGGACGCCATGGGTTTTCCAAGTCCACATTGGCGGGATAGTCCCAGCTCCCTAGAGTCCAAGTCTGTCCGATGAGGCCGGTGTCACCGCCCACACGACCCGGAGGGGTAGTAACATTGACCACGCACCCGTACATCTGCCTCGTGTCAGTGTAAGCATCAGCGATGACCCCCCTGACGCACATTACAGAGACGGGGCAGCGGCCTGCGCGGGCCTCGCCGGTGCCCATGATCAAGAGGAAGACGCTGCCGTCCTCCTCCGAGACTAGCAGGCGGCGGTGATCCTCCAGCGACTCCAGCATGGTGAACCGGTAGCACGTGTCATACTTGATGTTCTCCGCCAGGGGCCAACAGTGACCGCTGCACGCATCCGTGAGCTGATGCACCATGTCTACCGGCGAGCCACAAAACGGCATCGGGCACTCATAGCAGTGGACGAAGGGCTCCTTGGAGGCATTGACCAGGCCGTCCATGAAACGGGAGTGGCTATAGGGGACGTTGCGCCAGTTGAATATATGAGCAAGTTACTACGAGATTTAATCCGAATAAGCACAAAATAAATCATGACGGCTATAACAGAGATGAAATTAATCATGTGGACTAGCATAGTAGTAGGATACAGAGTAGAAACATGAATTCTACCACGATTTCGAACAGGAAGGACAGAAACACATACGGTGCAACGGGAGCAGCACCGTTGGCGTTGAGGTTGTCGCCCATGTCGTTGAGGAAGAGGTTGCCGAGGTCGGGGAAGAAGTCGTCGTCGGTGAAGTCGTGGCTGCCAGCAGTCGCGAGAGTGCGCTCCCCAGATTTCAACAGCGCCCGCCGAATGGAGCGCAGGAGGGAGTGGCTGTAGGGGACGTTGCGGCCGCCGAATGGAGCGCAGGAGTAGCACACGAAGCAGTAGATGGTGTCCTTACTAGTACTCCCTAGTCTCTATCTATCTATATCTATATATATCTACTCTTATAGAAAACCGAGTTGGTGATGATGGTATGCCTGCCATCTTGTAATATAGACCGTCCGATCTATATCTGACGGATAGAAAGCCAACTATGACAATTTTACAAAAGATACCCGCACCTCTCTCCACATTTACAGATAAGGCCTTACCTCGTGCTCCTCCCTATGTCTCTATCTCTACTACTTTTTTTATAACAAATCGAATAGTGTTGCGCCGTCCGCTGCACGCCCGGCTGAACACGCCTCCTGGCCTCCATCATCACCAACTGAGTCTTTTATAGGAGTAGGAGTAGAGAAAAAACCGAGTTGGTGATGATGGTGTGCCGTGCAATGCACGGCATCTTGCTATTTTTTTGCATATAAGTCCAAACACCACGTAGACACGGTCTTTGAGCACGGTTCGTAGTCGTTCCACGATCGGGCATTGAAGTTTGTAACTATTTTAGATTAGAATATACTACTCCTCCGGTGCTAGTAGTAGAGCAGAGTCCTACTCTACTACTCTACTCTAGCAAGCTAGGGCATAGTACTGTAGTAGGTACTGTAGGGAGTACCAGTACTGTGATCACTCAAGCAAGTTGTCTGGCATCGATATGACCCTACGCTGCTGGTATGTGTCTCGTAAGTCAAGCGGCGTGCTGTAGTCATCATCACCTGTCCACTTCCCGCAGCACATATTCGCTTCTCCATCTTTGTCCGCACATAATCTCGTCCAAGCTTCCATCCCCGCTAAGGCGCCTCCCCCCCTCGTCCGAAACCCAAGCACTAACAATGGCAGAACCGAGCAGCGTCCGCCGAAAGAGTGGCTGGAATTCGCTCCCCACAGAGGTAATCAAGCTCATTGTTTCGCGTGTGGACAATCTCAGTACCATGCCGCTCGCCGCGTGCTCGTCGGGGCTGTACCGTTTACTCAAAGCCCTCAGGCCGGAGCTTTTTAAGCCAGCTCCTTGCTTGCTGATGCCGCCTGATCTTCAGAAACGGCGTGTCACGCAGCATAACGATCGTAGGGTGGCGAGCATCAACCCCCTTCACTGCGATCCGATCCCCGTCAGCCTCAGCTACATTAACGGTATGTACTGGGTCGGCATGAACACGTCTTGGATGGTGCTCGTCGACGGTCGCGGCAGCTGGATGCTCGTGGAGGTCTACACCCGGCGATTGATCCCCCTTCCTTCGATTAACACTGCACTGCTTTGGCACCGCGGCCCAGAATACTCGGAATCTTACAGTAGCCAACATGATACCAAGTTTGATTTGCTCAAGGTTGTAATCTGCCAAGTGCCCACAAGATCTGCGAATTATAAAGATTTCAGGCTAATTGCGTTCTTCAACCGCGGTCTCGCCTATCTGACAGGTCACTGCGGTAAGTGGATAAATCTGCACGTCCATCGCAGGATCATACATCCTCCATGGTTCTCTGATGCCATTGAACACAAGGGCTTCATTTACGCTGTCGACTCCTTCTATGGCTGGACGTATTGCTGGCCTACTCCAGTCATCGCTACAAACGGCTGTTACAGCAGTATGTTACTTTCCTATGATATCATGATGGCTTGCTTATATTACTGTCAACATTTACTGAAAAAATATTCATGCTCATAACATGTTGTTCTTAAGATTGACTAAATCAAGAGCCCTTTTTTATTTGACTCCAACTTGATATGATGTTGTAGGCCGCCTGGTGTCCCTACCCTTCCTAATCCCAGAACCTTTCAAAGAAAAGCGGCATGGCAGTTGCAGGTGGTTCCTGGCTCGATCAGACGACGGCGAAAGATTGATGATCGTTCGCACGTACCGGACGTGTTGTTTTGCGGAATACAATCACAGTCACTGCAAGGTCTTTGAGCAGGATCCCAGCTTCTCTGGGCCTTCAGGAATTTTTGACTGGAGGCTGGTAAGTAGCCTTGGTACACGCTCTCTGTTTGTCGGACTGAATTATCCGATTAACCAGGAGATAACCGACGGCAAGGATCATGATGGCAGCGCGGTTTCGTTCATCAGGCAAAACTGTGTGTACACAGCGTACCATGCGTCTCTGCATGCACCATACCCTGATATGTGCCGCCACGCTCTGCAGCCCAAAGTAGGAGAGAGGGTCGCAAGTATCAGACTTCGACCTGCTGGCTGGAGTTTCCCCCGTCAGGCACCCATCTGGTTCAAGCCGTCAGCCAATCTCCACAGCTTAATAAATAGTAACGTCTAACTGAGCCAGTTAGTTAGATGCGTACACTTGGTGTAGTAGGATCTTTATTTAGTTTGATGCATACACTTGTTCTTTTTTGGTAGCCCTTTTGTAATGATGGCTGATGTTTGGTTTGGAAGAGAGAGCTGCGTCTTCACTCTTCTGGCCTGCTTACTGCTTCTGTTGCACCCCCAGCCCTGGTTGCTGCTGCTGCTGTTTTCAATGTACAATCAGTAGTATATTTCGTCTGTTGGTTGAATAAATGTGTTGTTAGAACGACAAACACAATGTTTTGGAAGTCGTTGCACGGTTCGATCCTTTAGTGCCCCGTACCGTACGTAGCTCATACTATTTTTCGTACGGAACACATTTTCCACTTGTTGATAACATGCAGCCCACTGATGAAGGCCCAATAGAGAAGCCCATAATTAACTGGAAGGGAGGCTCTCACATGAATCCGGCCCAGGTACATGCTCATGGTCCCCTAAACATAAATAAGTAAATAAATAAATAAAGCTAAATGCTCATGCACCAGTTCTTTGGGAAAATAGGTAGCCCAGTATTTCTTTTTGAAGAATACCCAAGCTAGGCCTATTTGTTTTCTCCGAATTACTGGGCTGCAAATCTTTCAAGACGAGGAGGGATGCATTCCGTCCTGGCCAAAGAGTATGGTCAATGTCTGTTAAAAGTAATATCAAAAGGGGTTGAAAATTCCAAAAAAATTATAGCAAATGGGATATTAGTTTTTTTTGAATTTTGTTCTTCACTGATATCTTATACGTATTTCATTGGATTTAACATGACATAGTACTAATTTATTTTTAAATTTGTTTTAGTATGGCTATTTATTTTTGGATTAAGAATATTTCGTTCCCCAGCAAAAATTTCCCACATATTTAGTTAATTTTTTGACCCTGGTACTGACCAGAAAATGGCCGGCAATTCTAAAAATGGAAAACGGGCGGCTGACTTGTTTACGCAAGGCTTTGTCAGTGAACACACGATTCTAGCCGCCGTGCTTCTTCAATCTCTGATCTTCCTGCTCCAGCCGCCTAAACTAGCGCCGGCGGGACTGCCTGCTCCCTCCTCTTGTGGCCCGCTGTGATGCCGCGCAGGCTTCCCCGGCCCACCCTACTCCCTCCGCTGGCCTGGCCGCACGCAATCAACTGCCTCCTTATTACGCGAAAAAAATGATTCCTCCCACTGACATCTGGGGCGCACCGGTTGGGAGGCTGACCTGTGGGCCTACTACGTTGACGCGTACGCAGGGCTTGTCAACTTAGTCAACAAACGATTCTAGCAGCAGTAACCGTTGGATTTGAATCGAACGGTCCTGCTGCTTCTTCAATCGCTGCTCTTCTTGCACCAGCCGCCCAAACCAGCGCCGGGGAGACCGCCTGCTCCTGCCTCCAGTGGCCGGCTGTGCTGCCGTTGAGGCCTCATCGCCCCCTACTACTCCCACCGCTAGCCAGGCCCTGCGGCGACGGCAGCCTCACACCGCAGCCGAACCAGTGAACCCTCGTACTCCTCTCCGCGTGGGCATCCACTGCCGCGTCTTCCCCGGCTCCACGTCGTCCCCTTCCTAGGCCTCGCCGTCGTCCACCGCCTTGGTGCTCTCGGCGCGGCGTGGTCAATGTGGTCAACGACATTCCATCGAAAGAGTACTGTACGTGGAGAGGCTGACAGCTGGGTCCATGGCCACAACCCAGTTTTTTTGTGATTTGCCAAGTAAGTCGCTTTGTCAGGCCTGTTGGGCTGCAAATCTTTCAAGACGAGGAGAGCTTTCATTCGGCTGGCCGAGAAAATGGCCCATCAGTAATGAGAAATGGGCTGTACATTTTTAAAACACATCAAACCGGCAATTAGTTTCAAATATCTTTTTTTTCATTTTGAGATTTTAAATTACATTAATTTTTATGCGTGGAGAATTCGTTGGATTTTATATTAATATACATTTATTTTTAAAATCAGTTTGAATGTGAGTCGAAATTTCGGGATTAAAAACAGTTCGGACCGCACCGAAATATGCAAAAATTCGTATAAGTTTTTAACCGTGGCCACAATATGGGCTGTAATGCTAACAAAAAGAATATGGGCTCCAAAACAACCTTAAGAATTAGCAAATGGGTTGTAAATTATTTAAAATAATGGCAGATGGGTTGTATGCTATTTTCCCCAGATTTGAGGCTTTCCTAAAAAAAAGGTTGACGCACAAGCAGTAACTGTTGGATGGCCATCCAACGGCCGTCGTGCTTCTTCAATCTCTGCTCTTCCTGCTCCAGCCGCTCAAACAAGCGCCGGCGGGACTGCCTGCTCCCTCCTCCCCGCGACCGGGTCTGACAGCTCGGATCCACCAGCTATATCTTCGTACGCAAGGAAGTGCCTCCTTATTACGCATAAAAAAATGAATACTCCCCCTATTAGCCGGGACCCAGTATAGTGGCAGGCTGACTTGTGGGCCTACTAAGTTGACGGGGACGGAGGGCTTTGTCAACTTAGTCAATCTGCACGATTCTAGCTCTAGTGACCGTACGATGTCCATCCAACGACCGTAGTGCTTCTTCAACCTCTGGTCTTCTTGCTCTAGCCGCCCAAACCAGCGCCGGTCGTGCCTCATGCTCCTGCCTCCCATGGCCGGCTACGATGCGGCGGAGGCCTCACCGCCCCCTATTACTCCCACCGCTGGCCAGGCCATCCCTCTACTCACCCACACCCCCTGTTATTCTGTGGCGACGGCAGCCTCACACCGCAGCAAACCAGTGAACCCTCGTACTCCTCTACGCGTGGGCATCCACTGTCGCGTCTTCCCCGGCTCCGCGTCGTCCCCTTCCTAGGCCTCGCCATCGTCCATCGCCCTGGTGCTCTTGGCGTAGCGTGGTCAACATGGTCAAGGAACGGCTTCCATCGGACGTGGACTGTACATGGAGAGGCTGACAGCTGGGTCCACGGCCGCAGCAAGGAAGTGCCTCCTTATTACGCGCAAAATAATTATTCCTCCACCTGACAGCGGGGACCCATCGGACGGGCCACCATATTTTGTGAAAAAATGTTTCCCCCTAACTGTTGGGACCCACCAGCTACACCTTCGCACGCAAGGAAGTGCGTCCGGAAAAAAAAAAAGATTCGCCCCCCTGACTGCTGGGACCCACCAGCTACATCTTTGTGCATGTGTCGTAGTAGAGGCGCGCACGTGTCGTAGTAGAGGCGCGCGCGTAGCATGTACATGTACGTACATCGTCGAGGGTGCAAGAAACAAAATACGACCACGTACGTACATACGGGCAGGGTCTCGAACGCCTACTCGCGCATACGTACATGGCTAGGTCGGAACGGAGAAACAACGTCGTCGTCGTGTTCATGGGGAGCCAACCGGCTGGGTCAGAACGGAATGCGTGGTCGTGTTCATCAGGAGGGCTTGGACGGAACATGCGATGGAAACGAGGCCTGGCGTACCGCACAACGGAGGAAACGGGCCTCCTACGTTCGGAACAGGGTCCTGTTGATTGGGAGGGGTGTGGCGTACCGCAAAACGGACGAAACGGACCTTCTACGGTCGAAACGGAGGTCCTGTTGATCGGGAGGGGTGTGGTGTACCGCAAACGGAGGAAATGGACCTCCTACGGTCGAAACGAGGGTCCTGTTGATCGGGAGGGGTGTGGCGTACCGCAAAACGGAGGGAACGGACCTCCTACGATCAAAACGGGGGTCCTGTTGATCGGGAGGGGTGTGGTGTACCGCAAAACGGACGAAACGGACCTCCTACGGTCGAAACGGGGGTCCTGTTCATCAGGAGGGGTGTGGCGTACCGCAAAACGAGACTCCACGGGATATTGTTCATCTCCACCGTCGACCTCCTCCAGCCTCCACGGGCTACCGTTGACCTCCTCCAGCCTCCACGGGCTCCTGTTCATCCAGCCTCCACCGTGCGCTACTCCACCGGCTACTGTTCAACCACCCCTCCACCATCTACTATTCATCCAGCCCTCCACCATCTACTGTTCATCCAGCCTTCCACACCACGGGGTCCTGTTCAACCACCCCACCACGGCCATCCCTCCACTGTCTACTGTTCATCCAGCCCTCCACACCATGGGGTCCTGTTCATCCAGAGGCAACGCCACCGCTCATTGTTCATCCAATCAACCGGCTTCAGTTAGCAGCAGTAGCGAAGGAATCGCTCCATCGGGTTCAGTTAACAGCCATCGATCGATCGCTCGGGTTCAGTAACACGTAGCCTGCAGTGCAATCGCTCGGGTTCAGTTAGAGCCCACCCCTCACTGTTCATCCAACCTCCCCCCCCCCCCCCCCGTAACGCTCACTGTTCATCCAATCAACCGGCTTCAGTTAGCAGCAGTAGCGAAGGAATCGCTCCATCGGGTTCAGTTAACAGCCATCGATCGATCGCTCGGGTTCAGTAACACGTAGCCTGCAGTGCAATCGCTCGGGTTCAGTTAGAGCCAACGCCTCGCACACACGCGCGTACGTGTATGAGATAAACGCGCATCGCTCGGCCCCCGACCTCCCACCGTAACCGGCAACTCCCCGAAATTTTCCTCCCCCTTGCTTCTACCACGGTTTTTTCCGTCATGGACGGCCCAAAGAATGTCATGCAGCTGCATCTCCGGCCCACCCATTACGAAAAGCCCATTTTCTGTCATGATTTTTTGTCATAGAAGTAGGAGCCCACCACATCTATGATGATACCAGGTTTTGTCACAATCATCGTCATAGAAGTGTCATATGTATGACAGAAAAAATTCGTTTGGCCCAAAATGTCACGGATGTGTCTTTTTTTGTAGTGATGCCACCCACCGCCCTACAAACAATCCCCATAACTTGGCCTTTCGCGGTTTGGGGGCTTTATATGGTTGGACCCCTTAAAGGAGGAATCCATAAGAAAAGATACTTGTTGGTCATGGTGGACAAATTCACTAAATTGATAGAAGCCAAACCAGTTAAAATGGCCGAATCTGGACCCGTGATAGACTTCATATCAGGTGTTGTACACCGTTATGGTGTCCCCC
This sequence comes from Triticum aestivum, assembly GCF_018294505.1. Classification (NCBI taxonomy): domain Eukaryota; kingdom Viridiplantae; phylum Streptophyta; class Magnoliopsida; order Poales; family Poaceae; genus Triticum; species Triticum aestivum. Next base: position 515,120,908 of record NC_057801.1, on the reverse strand, counting down.
ACAGCATCATCACCAACAAAGGCTCCAATTTCACAGCCGACGAGTTGAAAACTTGGTGCGGCAACATGTGCATTAAGCTCGATTACGCCTCTGTCTATCACCCTCAAACAAACATTCAAGTTGAACGAGCCAATGGTCTTGTTATGAGCGGCATTAAACCTAGACTAGTGCGATCCTTAAAAGAATCAAACACGCACCGGGTTGAGTAGCTTGACTCCGTACTCTGGGGGCTGCGGACCACACCAAATCGCACTACCGGATACACACCCTTCTTCATGGTGTACGATGCAGAGGTTGTGCTGCCCTGCGATATTATTCATGGCTCACCTCGAGTGTGCATGTATGAAGAGAGAGAGGCCAAGCTCGATCGGTAGGACAGTTTAGATGCCCTGGAAGAGGAGCGCGAAGTCCCCAAAGCCCGTTCCACATTCTATCAACAATAGGCTCGCACATATCAAAGCAGAGAAGTACGGGCCAAGACATATAATATTGGTGAACTCGTTCTACGCCTACCGGAGAAGAAAAAGGACAAACTTAAGCCCAAGTGGGAGGGTCCCTTCATTATTGACAAAGTTCTCACCGGAGGAGCATACCGACTGCGTGATGCATCTGTTCATCGCCTCGAGCCGAACCCATGGAATGCGGCCAGACTCCGAAGATTCTACGCCTAGCATCGAACTCCCTGTTTGTCTCCTTCCTTCCGTTCCTTTTTATTTACTTTTCAGCTCTCTTCTCACCTTTTATTTTTAAAAGCGCTAAAGCTTTAGTGTGGCTAGACTACACACTTGTGACGCACTAATCTTTAAGTGTGTGCGCTCATTATACCTGGGGGCTTCTTATACAGAAGCTTAATATAATTATCCGGGCATCAAGCCCACTGCATATGTGTCCTTTTTCCATATGTACCTTTTCTTCGCCATTACATGCATCGATATGACTTAAGTTTTGGCCAAGCTGGGTCATGTGCTTATGCCCTACGTTCATGTTAGTTCAACTAGGGCATAAAGGGAGCACCTCTGCGATTGCTACTGCCGGGTACTTCGGACGTGTACCTCAGACTAGGTGAAGCCGAAAGCTAGCATTCCTAAGGGAATATTCGGTCGGTGGACTAAAGATGTTTTTTTATCGTAGTTCGGACATGCACGTCAATGCATGCGTACCCAGGGAAAGGAACCCTTAACGGAATTATTCTCTCCGGAAGATGTTTCTTACTAACCATGTAATATAACATAGCTAGTTGGGTACTTGTCTGTTCAAGCAATTATGACCCCTACGCTTGGTTTCCATGCGTACCCCGGTTTATATTACCGAGCGGGTATTCAGAAACACTCCGGACTGTCGGATCTAGAGGCTGAAGCGAAAAGGTCCGCCATGACAAATGTTTTACAATCTGGCTAGGGACAAATATGTCAATTGAAGTATATAGTCATTTAGACTCAAATGTTTCTTCTTCTATGCCATCCAACAGGTTGTCTAGCCTACAATCCTGTTGGGAATATTTTGCGGCTAACCCTACCTGGTCATATACCAGACTAACGGGAATTTCTTTCCCATCTGACCCTACAGGTCCAACCCGGGCCATATGATTCAGAACAAGCTTGGTATACCATGTTTTCACCATGGCCCAAGCCTCTCTCGCTCCTTCTCGATAGGCAGATATCTTCCATAGTCGGAAACACCATCGCGCTCCCTTGAAAAGCTGTGCAAACTCCCCCATACTTCCTGGTAGGGAGGCAGATGGCCATAAGGCCTTGGCGACACTTCGCATGACCTGCCGAACTTGTTCCTGCAGTTGCGAAAGCTCTTGTACCAGATCGCCTGATGATCCAGGCATCTCCTCTTCGGGACGGCCAGTCAGCATACCTACAGACATAACTCCGTTAGTTCCTATCTTTGCCAAACTATATAACTGTTCGTTTGAGAACATACTAAAAATGCCGCGTTGAAGCCTATTATTTTCCTTCATGGAGTCAGCCAGCTGGGCCCGAACATCTCTCAATTCCTCACCCAGCTGGGTATTAGCATCTTGGAGCTTGTTTTTCTTCTGTATGGCCCGTGTAAGTACACGCTCGTGAGCGGCTGCTTGCCTTTCTGCCCCTTGTTCACCCTCTTGTGGGATTCCTGGATTCTGTTCTAGATTATTTGAGGATTTTGGTCATCACATATTGTTAGCGTTACTGGTTTATAAACACAATATTGTTTTTTTTCAATTCGGAAATACATACTAGTCGATGCCTCTTTGGATCTTGACAGCCTGGCCATAGCGGCCGTTAGCTGGGTTCGACACTCTTCCAGCTCTTGAGACAACAGGTTGTTCTTCTCCGAGAGAACCTATTAGTACAATGATCCTTAAACCAGTTGTACCAACTGCTTCAAGTCTCAGGGGCTACTGATATGCATAATTATCAGATTTTTATACTTACCCATTTATCTTTCAAATACTGGTCCGTGGCTCTAGCAAGCCCATCCTGAGCGGCTCGGATGTATGCATCACCCGGGTTGAAGGCATTAAAAGCCTCTTCTAAAAAACTAGGGTCGCAGAGTGCGGCCCGCCGACATCGATGATTCATGGCACTCTCCACTTCAGAATTTGTAACGGACATTCTATCTGAATCCTCTATATGAGGATAGTCCGGTGCCGCCTCCTTGTTGGCCTCCATCCTCGAGACCAGGTCTGGAATCCGGCTAGTAGAGGTACGGTTGGCAGGATCCCCAGACATAGTCCGGTGGATGTTCTTTCTGCTAAAACACAACAGATAGTGTCATCCTTTAAGATGACAACCGTGGGGCATGTTTAAAGCCATACCTCCTTGATGACGGATCTGCCATGTTCCTGTTCGCCTTTCTTTTTGAAGGCCTACCCGGCACGGGCACCCCTTGTTGGCGAGTCGCCTCGGGTTCGGCTTGGCGCGCCGATCGTCTTCCCTTTAGAGGATAAGAATTGTGCGGTGGGTAAGACGAAAGGAGTCAATCTTTTCCAGAAGATAAGTCTCTTGTTTACTTACGTGCGATAGAGGGAGGAGACGGGATAGTCAGTAATGATGGCCACCTCTGTGCTATCACAACTCACCTGGTGAAACACCCCTTCCACGGGCTCCACGAATATATCCGGATCCTCTACGAATCCGGGGTCAAGGGCCTGGTTATGGTCCTCTAGCTGTGGTGTCACGCTATGGAACTCCCTGGTTATTTTCCGCCATTCCTGTTATAAGTAGACAGAGTAAATATTTATGAAAACAAAGGCTTAGGGAATGAATAGAGTAGAGTAATGGATGGCAGCTCACCCAGCTGGGAGGGTTGTACATGGAAAATCTATCCCGTGGCTTAATGTGGGCGAACTCCTCTCTTTCCCCCTTGTATAAATCGGATAGTATTTCCACCAGAGCGGTGGTGGAGTCCGGACCCTTCCGACCGCAGCGGGTGGCGTCGTCTTCTCCATTGAAGTGCCACATGGGATTCCCTCGGTATTGGAGTGGCTGAACCCCCCGCATTGTGGATATCACCATAACCTCGACTATTGATAATCCGGACTGAGCGAGTATTCTTATCTTGTTCATCAATTGAAGGACCTCCCTACTATCTTCCTCTCTGAGGCTCCAAGGACGCCAGTTAAGGCATTTTCTTAGTGGAGCGTTTGTAAACTCAGGGAGGCCCATTTGGATTGGATCGGGGAGGGAGACATCCTCAATATAAAACCACTCGGAAGGCCACTCTTCGGGTGCCTTCTTCGGTGTGCCGGATAAGTATCCGGTCTTGGAGATGCGCCATATCTCGGCTCCGCCCACTTGGAATATTGATCCCCCTTGATTACGGGGGACAAGGCAGAACAGCTTCTTCCATAGCTCAAAATGGGCTTCGCAACCCAGAAATAGCTCGCAAAGAGCGACGTAACCTGCGATGTGCAGGATGGAGGTAGGTGTGAAGTTGTGCAGTTGGAGGCCGTAGAACTCCAGAAGCCCATGGAGGAACGGATGGATTGGAAATCTGACGCCCCTCAGTGAATAGGAAACAAGGCGTACTCGCTCCCCCTGGATGGGTTGGGAAAGTCCTCTGCTTGCTGCCCACCATCGAAGGAAGCCAATCCGGCTCGAACGGGGACTAGATATGCAGGAGGTAGAAACCCTTGGGTTTGCAAGTTCACTAATCGGCCGTGGGATATGGTACACTTCTCCCAATCGCCCGGCTTGGTGTTGCGAGAGCGGGAGGAAGAGCTGCGAGCGCCGGCCATGTTGGAGTGGTTTTTTCGGGCACGCTCTGATGATTCCTCGCTTGGGGAAGATGGTGTGGATTGGATCTGAAGATCCCCGTCTCTTTAATAGACAATTTATTTAAATGGTTAGGGTGGAAAATGTAAAAATGCCGTGACTTCTCGCATTCGCTCGACACATGGAGGCTGAGACTGTTAAGGTGCAGAAGCCGATGAGCATAACATTAAATGGGGAACCGGGCACTGCTACAACAGGTACTTTGAAGAATTCGGAGAAGGAGCCCACCTTGCAATGTCGAAGACAATCTGCACGCCAGACTCATCGTCATTGAAGCCTGGTTCGGGGGCTACTTTGGGAGTCTTGGATTAAGGGGCCCTCAAACAGCCGGACTATATGCATATGTCAGACTGTTGGACTATGAAGATACAAGATAGAGGACTTCCTCCTGTGACCGAATGGGACTCTCCTTTGCATGGAAGGCAAGCTTGGCAATTCGGATGTGAAGATTCCTTTCTCTGTAACCGACTTTGTGTAACCCTAGCCCCCTCTGGTGTCTATATAAACCGGAGGGTTTAGTCCGTAGGACAAGAACAATCATAATCATCGGCTAGCTTATAGGGTTTAGCCTCTATGATCTCGTGGTAGATCAACTCTTGTAATTATCATATCATCAAGATCAATCAAGCAGGAAGTAGGGTATTACCTCCATCGAGAGGGCCCGAACCTGGGTAAACATTGTGTCCCCCGCCTCCTGTTACCATTAGCCTTAGACGCACAGTTCGGGACCCCCTACCCGGGATCCGCCGGTTTTGACATCGACAATGCCGCTCCATGATAGCATGCCAAGTTTCATGAATTTTAGATGAGTTTCGGATTTACTAGAATTTAAAAACCAGGTATCGTAAAGTTTGCGGCCGAGTGACGGTGGTAGGGTGTTTGACATTCATTCCCATTTCTTGCATGGGACCTAAGCATGCAACCAAGAACACAACTTTGATTTTTCAACCAATTTATATGCACTGGAGCATGTGCATGTAGTTCAAATTTGAATTATGCACATAAAATGCCTAGAAAACCAAGTTAATCTATAAAAATGTCCAAACTAACCCCCAAAAATTCCAAAATTTAACACAACACTCCCGTTGTTCTATGTTGACACTAGAATTTTTTTGAAAGCAATATGAGGCAACAGATATCTTTTCGTCCCCAGAGGTAGCACGTTCCCTACCAAAACCATCACGCTTGTTGTGAGAAGCTCTGGTTTGTGAGAAGCTTATACTCAAACCTGCCCCAAATGGCACAAAAACTTTACCACGACATGTTGATGCCGCTCCATGTCAGTATGCCAAGTTTCATGAATTTCAGACGAGTTTTGGATCTACTAGAATTTAAAAACCAGGTATCTCAATGTTTGCGGCCGAGTGACGGTGGCAGGGTATTTGACATTCATTCCCATTTCTTGCATGGGACCTAAGCATACAACCAAGTACGCATATTTTATTTTCAACCAATTTATATGCACTGGAGCATGCGCATGTAGTTCAAATTTGAATTATGCACATAAAACGCCTAGAAAACCCAGTTAATGTATAAAAATGTCCAAACGAACCCCGAAAATTCCAAAATTTAACACAACACTCATGTTGTTCTATGTTGACACTAGAATTTTTTTGAAAGCAATAAGAGGCAATGGATATCGTTTCGTCCCCAAAGGTGGCACGTTCCCTATCGAAACCACCACGCTTGTTGTGAGAAGCTCTGGTTTGTGAGAAGCTTATACCCAAACCTGCCCCAAACGGGACAAATTTTTTTACCATGGCATGTTGATGCCACTCCATGATAGCATGCCAAGTTTCATGAATTTCAGACGACTTTTGGATTTACTAGAATTTAAAAACCAGGTATCTCAATGTTTGTGGCCGAGTGATGGTGGCAGGGTGTTTGACATTCATTCCCATTTCTTGTATGGGACCTAAGCATGCAACCAAGGACACATATTTGATTTTTCAACCAATTTATATGCACTGGAGCATGTGCATGTAGTTCAAATTTGAATTATGCACATAAAATGCCTAGAAAACCCAGTTAATTTATTGAAATGTCCAAACGAACCCCAAAAATTCCAAAATTTAACACAACACTCCTGTTGTTCTATGCTGACACTGTAACCAGGTGTGCTCTATTCTCCTTTGTGTACCCAAATTGTGCAATGACGTGGATGACCACTGTAAACAGGGAAATTCGAACCAAATTTTTTGACGTTCAAACTCATCACACACGGGTTAAGCTATCTGAATCATTTGTGATGTTCACATATCGTACACAGTTCTGAATAAGGGACTGTGTCTGATGACACTTTGCATGCCAGTTTTTTCGCTGAACCGATTCCAAATTTTTGGCTCCGCTGAAATATCTACCTCCCCGCCCCCTCCGCCTTACTAAAAGCCACATTTCCCCTGTTTCCGCCTTACTTTCCTAGTTGAAACCTTCACTCCTTGCTTGCAGCACCGCCTCCTCACTGGCAACCCTCCTTCATGTTGCTCGGCCTCGTCTATCCAGGCAGGTAATCCACACCCGACACCCATCCTCCTCCTCCTTCCACATTCCCGCCAGCGCGACACCTTCCACCCAAATCACCAACTCCTCCACCGAATAAGTGCCGCCCTAAGCCATGGTGCACGCAGTATAGCCAGGATCTCAAGGAGCATTTGGCAACGAAGAAGCAAATCGCGGCCGCATGCACGGATGAGGTCGCGATGGCTGCCGTTCGTGCCGACCCCCAGATCTTAGAGGAGCACCTCGCCATCGAGGCCACCATCGACGCCTCGCACGCCGACGCTGCGACGCGGTTCACTTCTTTAAACGACGGTTCATGGCATTTTCTCGAGGCCACACTCGGTGCCTTCGACGAAGACTATGAGGTGTTTTCTCAGCGTGCACGTGCTTACCTCATCTCGAGAGCCAGCAGGTTGGTGCCTGGAGCGGCTCAGGCAACTCACCACTATGACAAGGGAACCCACGATCCGGAGGCCTCGCCCTCTTCCATGTCCAAGTAGCCAATCGTCATTGATATCTTCGATAATGAGGAGTAGCTTGTCTTATTAGATCGCTATAAGGACCCATGTTCAGTTTGCTAGCTACTGCATTTCCTTAACAAATTCTAGTGAATTGTGCTATCTACTTTTACCATGCAATCTGTTGCTCTAGTGTATATGTTCTATATGTCGTGCAATGTGGTGCTCACTTATTAACTATTGGTTAATTAGTTGTCGTTTTCAGTTAACTGTTTGGTTCAATTCTGCAAATGTGATGTTCAATTCTTCAGGGTGCAATTTTGTATTGTCTTCCATGTGAGAAATAAATTGAATTTTTCTTTACAAAATACATGAGAAACAAATACAATTGCTATATTTCCAAGTTGTCAAGCATGCTTGGTTTGGTTAACTGTCTGATCTTCTAGTATGTTATATATTGTGCAATGTGGTGCTGAGTTAATGTATGGTTCATTTATTGTGGTGTTTAGTTAACTGTTTGGTTCAATTCTGCAATGCAATGTTCAATTGTTGTGGGTGCATTCTGTTATTGTATACCATGTGAGAAATAAATCGAATTTGGCTGTACTAAATACATGAGAAACAAATACAATTGATATATTTCCAATTTGTTAAGCATGCTTGGTTTGGTTAACTGTCTGATCTTCTATTAGGAGTATGTTATATTGTGCAATGTGGTGCTCAGTTAATGTTTGGTTCATTCGTTGTGGTGTTTAGTTAACTTCTTGGTTCAATTCTGCAATGCAACGTTCAATTGTTGTGGGTGCATTCTGTTATTGTATACCATGTGAGAAATAAATCAAATTTGGTTGTACTAAATACATGAGAAACAAATACAATTACTATATTTCCGAGTTGTTAAGCATGCTTGGTCTGGTTAACTATCTGATCTTCTATTAGGAGTATGTTATATTGTGCAATGTGGTGCTCAGTTAATGTTTGGTTCATTTGTTGTGGTGTTTAGTTAACTATTGGTTCAATTCTGCAATGCGATGTCCAATTGTCATGGGTAGAATTTTGTATTGTTGTGCATGTGAGGAATAAATCGAATTGGCTGCACTTAATACATGAGAAAGATGTACAAGTGCTATATTTCCTAGTTCTTAATCATGCTTGGTTTGGACAAATGGGTTTTCCATGTGGCTTGAATTAATCTGATGAATCTGCAATGTGCTTATTTTTCATCAACATATTTTACTGATAGCATGTGAACCCTTACTTAACCTGATGACTAACTACCTTATATGTATTGCAGGGAAACAATGGGAAGCACTGAGGTTTACAATCTAGGTTAGCACGTGCATGGTCCATTGTTTAATAGCACATTATTATGCAATTGTAGGAACCGTTCTAATATTTAGGTTTTTAACAATTTGGTCTTGCACATGTAGGTCTTGATGTCAGAGGTTTTGATCCATTGTTCGACCATTTTTGCATATGGGGAAATGAGTTGTCCATGAATATCAGTCAAGTCAAGAAGCTCAGAAAGATTGTTAGGATAAAGAAATTAGCAACAAACAACAACAAGATCTTTGTCTGCACAATGAACAAGACATCAGTTCACTACAGGATGGTACTAACTATTATGCCTTGCCTTTTTTATTCCTTTGCCCCATTTCCAATATTGAGAAGATATTTATACACATCCTTGTTTTCAGGACTTTCCATAGCAGTTCACTGATGATTACCTCTCAAATCACCTGTATGAGCAGGAGACGAGGAAGGTATTCATACAACACCCATGGTTCAATATTGAAGTGTTCCTGAAGAGGACAAAGGATGGATGGTCAATCATCCACAGGCACTGGCCTAAAGTTGCAAAGATCTTTAACATCAATGAAGACTCAATATTCGCCTTCTGCTTCAGCATTTTCCAGATGAGATACATCTGTCTATATACCGTCTATGATGCTAATTTTGAAAGGTTATAGATGTTGCATGTGAAACTTGGTGCTGGTGCGGTTGTGTAATGGCGTAGATGAGTGATGAAGCTATATGATGTTGTACTCTGATGTATTTCAATTATGAAAATGAAATATATTTTGTGCTTAATATGAAATGTCAAATATATTAATAAATGGATTATTAATAATAGGATAATTAGCCTGCTAATTGGGTTTTTCTATTGCAAACGGTTATTGAGAAAACACCGTGGGTGATGACATCAGGCAACACACACAATTTCTAGGAATAAACCATGTTGGATTAATGAACAATCACACACGACATTCTCTTGAAAACTATTTGTGATGGACAGCCTTTGCCACACAGTTTATTCTACGCACAATGTGTGATGCATTCCATAACGCAAACCATAAAATTGTTAATACCGTGTGCAATGGAAATGCTATCACAAACGATTGGACGGGGAATATTGTGTGTGATGTACCTGCGAACAGAAACGTTTTCCTTGGGGCGACTATGTGGGATGTATATATGAACGGAAATGTTTAGCGAAGACTGACTGTGTGGATGTACTTACGACCGGAAATGATTTCACCTGTGTAATTGTAATTTTTAGCACTATTGTACGTATAATCGTATTTGATCGCTCGCCGATCGCACACGACCTCATTTTTTCGAGTGTTTGTGCCAGGAGGGCATATCCCCGACGGTTTCTGGGTCGTGTGGGAAGGACGCCCCTATCGCCCACACTCACTAAGCAACGGTTCCAAATGCCGTCACGGAAAGGGGTTAAAAACCGTTTGTATAACACCTCGCTGTACTAGTGTATAGCCTCGTATTTCTTCTTCGAATCTTTGTTTTAGTTAGGCCGACTAGATCGATTTTTCTTGCCATGGGAAGAGGTGATTTGTGATGGGTTCAATCGTGTGGTGTTCTTTCCCAGTGACAGAAGGGGCAGCAAGACACGTATTGATCATTGCTACTAATGATAACAAAATGGGGTCTATTTCTACATGAATAGATCTTGTCTACATCATGTCATCATTCTTATTGCATTACTCCGATTCTCCATGAACTTAATACACTAGATGCACGCTGGATAGCGGTCGATATGTGGAGTAATAGTAGTAGATGCAGGCAGGAGTCGGTCTACTAATCTTGGACGTGATGCCTATATAATGATCATTGCCTGGATATCGTCATAATTATTTGAAGTTCTATCAATTGAGAGAAGCCACTAGTGAAATCTATGGCCCCGGGGTCTATTTTCTCATCATATATCTTCATATCTATATTGCTATTTGCCTTTTTATTTATCTGCATCTTTTATTTTCAGATCTATATTATCAAAAAACCAAAAATACCTCACTAAATTTTATTTGATTTTATCTTATTTCATCTACCAATCTATCACTTTACCAATCTTTTACTCGAGAGGGATTGACAACCCCTTTTGCGTTGGGTTGCAAGTATTTCTTCTTTGTGTGCAGGTACCGTTTACATAGTGTTGCTTGGTTCTCCCACTGGTTCAATAAACTTGGTTTCATAACTGAGGGACATACCTACCTTCGCTGTACTACATCATCCCTTCCTCCCTGGGGAAAATACTGATGCAAATATAATACAAGAAAGGATCATCAAAGGCCTTTGGTGATCATTACATGTATTAATTGATTTGTGTGTGTGTCTGTGTGTGTGTGTATGTGTGTGTGTGTGTGTGTTAACGAATCTTTCTTATTTTAGCCCTCCGGATCGAGCAAATCTTCTACAAGCAGGGCAGTACGAGGCCCGGCCAAAAATTTGCAGGCTGGCATAAAGTACAACATCAATGAGAACAAACCAAATGGCGAACCGCTTGCTCCTAAAAAAACACGGACAAATTTACTCTTCAATACGAAGTTATTGTCAGGGACCAAATCCCAATCTCTGTTCAAGAATGGAATAAGCCAAAGGAAGATCGAGGAGTTAGTTTTGTCGATGAAGGAGCAAAAGCTCTGCTTTAGGATACGCTCATGACACATTTCACCCTACGAGAGCATTTCACAGATGCAGAACGGGAGAAAGTCAAGAAAAGTGCTCTTAATAAGATGGCCACACAATTCTACAACTAGAAGAAAAGATTATGGGCTGGCTACATCGAAGCAGAAAAGTAGACTCCAGAATTCACTGGACCACTGGCGAAGGCAAAAGATCACTGGGACTTATTTGTGGAGTTCAAGGAATCGGAAGCAGCTAAGTAACAGTCGAGGAAAAACAAGATCAATGCTGAGAAAAAAAGCACCACCATGTTCTGGGCCCAGGTGGCTACAAGACTCACCGGCCTAAGTGGGATGAGTCTGAGGAAAAGATGATTGCTACAGGGGTCACTCCAAAAACATTGGGTTGGGCCAACATGTGCAGGACTTGGTTTTATGCGCATGGGGGAAAGTTGGACCCAAAGACGGGTGAGATTATTGAGCAGACAAGTCTTAAAGAAGCCTCAGATGCTTTACTTGTTGCAATAGAAGAGGCTTGAACGGGGGTGTTCCAACTCGAAAGAGAGAACGCGAGCTTACACGCACCCTCAAGAATCCTGAACACCCGGGACGAACACGAGGAAAAGGCGTTGTTCCGTGGGTTGAGGGGTTTGCGGAGTGGAACATTACTTACAGAAGCTGTGCGAGAAAGAAGAAGCAGGAGGAAGACAAGAAGAAGCAGGATGCAGGTCGGCTTCAACAGGTAGAATCAAATCATGCGGAGTTGGAACATGCTTTCATGCGGCAGCAGGAGCAGATCGACACACTTAGCCTGGAAAGGGCGTCTCAGCGGCAGCAGCAAGCGGATCCAGCATTGGATAGCACCGTCCCATCTATGCCGAAAAGCAGCATGGGTTCCATGGGGGTCCCGGCCGATGATGCAGTGCTGGCTCGCTACCCCGTGGATGATATCAAAGAGACGACAACTTGTGAGCTACACATGAAACTGAAGAACATATCCATGAAGGTGGCGGACGGCTATGCTTTACCAAATCCCCCTGAAGCAACCTTCCATGACAATCTGATTCTAGCTGGCTATGCTCGTGTCGGGGTGGATGAAGTGATGTCGGGATATGACTCGCTAGAGCTTGACTTTCCTGGAGGTCAGGTGGAGCAGACACTAGGAGAAGTCATACGTGGTCTCTACGTAAGGAGAAAGGAATGCATCCTCCAAGGCCACCGACTCCTCCACCAAGTCTGTCACATCAGCTGACTCCACCCCACCCCGAGACGGAGTGCAGCGCTAGTCCACCACCGCATCAGCCGACTCCATGCTACTTCTTGAGCTTGCGTTGATTTTTCCCTTGAAAAGGAAAGGGTGATGCAGTAAAGTAGAGATAAGTATTTCCCTCAGTTAAGAACCAAGGTATCAATCCAGTAGGAGGAATAAGCAAGTCTCCAATATATGCACCTACACAAACTAACAAACACTTGCACTCAACGCAAAAAAGGGGTTGTCAATCCCTTCACGGTCACGAACAAGAGTGAGATCTAATATAGATAGGTATAAAAGATAAATAAAAGAGCAAACTAAAGTAAATATAAATAAAGTGCAGCAAGATACTTTTTTTGTTTATAGATCTGAAAATATATGATGGAAAATAGACCTGGGGCCATGGGTTTCACTAGAGGCTTCTCTCTTGAATAAAGCATACGGTGGGTAAATAAATTACTGTTGAGCAATTGATAGAAAAGTGCAAAGCTATGATGATATCTAAGGCAATGATCATGAATATAGGCATCACGTCCGTGACAAGTAGACCGAAACGATTCCACATCTACTACTATTACTCCACACGTCGGCCGACTCGTGCCTGCATCTAGAGTATTAAGTTCAAGAGAACAGAGTAATGCATTAAGTGTAGAGGGATAAGCTCAAGCAATATGATATAAACCCCATCTTTTTACCCGTAATGGCAACAATACAATACGTGCCTTGCTACCCCTACTATGTCACCGGGTGAGGACACCACAAGATTGAACCCATCACAAAGCACCTCTCCCATTGCAAGATAAATCAATCTAGTTGGCCAAACCAAATCAATAGATTGGAGAGAAATACAAAGCTATCAAATCATGCATATAAGAATTCAGATGAGACTCAAATAATATTCATAGATAATCTGGTCATAAATCCAAAATTCATCGGATCTCAACAAACACACCGCAAAAGAAGATTACATTGGATAGAACTCCAAGAACATCAAGGAGAACATGGTATTGAAGATCAAAGAGAGAGAATAAGCCATCTAGCTACTAGCTACGGACCCGTAGGTCTATGGTAAACTACTCACGCATCATCGGTAGGGCAGCAAGGTTGATGTAGGGGGCCTCCATGATCAAATCCCCCTCCGGCATATCGCCAGAAAAGGCCCCAAGATGGGATCTCACGGGAACATACGCTTGCGGCGGCGGAAAAGTATTTTTGTGGACGCTTCTGATGTTGTGGGAATATTTTAGAATCTACAGAGGTGGAACTAGGGTTAGAGGACCTTCGAGGGATCCACAAGCCTAGGGGGCGCCAAACCTGGGGCGCGCCCTGAGGGCTTGTGGCCTCCTCGGGACTCCTCTATCCCTCTCTCCAAGTCATGTAGGTGTCTTCTAGTCCAAGAAAAATCATCGTGAAAGTTTTATTCCATTTGGACTCCGTTTGATATTCCTTTTCTGAAAAAGCCAAAAACAAGGAAAAACAGAAACTGGCACTGGGCTCTAGGCTAATAAGTTAGTCCCAAAAATAATTTAAAATAGCATATTAATGCATATAAAACATCCAAAACAAATAATATAATAGCATGGAACAATCAAAAATTATAGATACGTTGGAGACATATCAAGCATCCCCAAGCTTAATTCCTGCTCGTCCTCGAGTTGGTAAATGATAAAAATTGAATAATTGATGTGGAATGCTACCTAAAATACTTATCAATGCAATCTTCTTTATTGTGGCAAGAATATTCAGATCCATAAGATTCCAAACAAAAGTTTAATATTGACATAAAAAATAATACTTCAAGCATACTAATAAAGCAATCATGTCTTCTCAAAATAACATGGCCAAAGAAAGTTATCCCTACAAAATCATATAGTCTGGCTATGCTTCATCTTCATCACACAAAGTATTTCATCATGCACAACCCCGATGTTAGTCAAGCAATTTTTTCATACTTTTAGTGTTCTCAAACTTTTTCAACTTTCATGCAATACATGAGCGTGAGCCATGGATATAGCACTATAGGTGGAATAGAATATGGTGGTTGTGGAGAAGACAAAAAGAAGGAGAAAGTCTCACATCAACTAGGAAAATTAATGGGCTATGGAGATGCCCACCAATCGATATCGATGCAAGTGAGTAGGGATTGCCATGCAACGGATGCACTAGAGCTATAAGTGTATAAAAGCTCAAAAAGAAACTAAGTGGGTGTGCATCCAACTTGCTTGCTCACGAAGACCTAGGGCAATTTGAGGTAGCCCATCATTGGAATATACAAGCCAAGTTCTATAATTAAAAATTCCCACTAGTATATGAAAGTGACAAAATAGGAGACTCTCTATCATGAAGATCATGGTGCTACTTTGAAGCACAAGTGTGGAAAACAATAGTAACATTGTCCCTTCTATTTTTCTCTCATTTTTTCTTTTCTCTCTTTTTTTGTTTGGTATTCTTTGGCCTCTTTTATTTTTATAAAGTCTGGAGTCTCATCCCAACTTGTGAGGGAATCATAGCTTCCATCATCCTTTCCTTGCATAGGACAATGCTCTAATAATGATGATCGTCACACTTTTATTTACTTACAATCCAAGAATTACAACTTGATGCTAGAACAAAGATATTACTGTATATGAATGCATCATGCATATGAGCACAATATGATAATGATGGTGCGTGTCATAATAAATGGAACGGTGGAAGTTGCATGGCAATATATCTCGGAATGGCTAGCAATGGTGGAAGGGTGAGAGTGCGTATAATCCATGGACTCAAGATTAGTCTTAAAGAACTCACATACTTATTGCAAAAGTTTATTAGCCATCAAAACAAAGTACTAATACACATTCTCCTAGGGGAGAGGTTGGTAGGAGTTAACCATCGCGCGCTCCCGACCTCCATACAAAGGATGATAATCAAAAAATAAATAATGCTCCAACTTCATCACATAATGGTTCACCATACGTGCATGCTACGGGAATCACAAACTTTAACACAAGTATTTCTACCAATCCACAATTACTCACTAGCATGACTCTAATATCACCAAATTTATATCTCAAAACAAATGCAAGGAATCAAACTTCTCACATATTCAATGCTCTTTATATGAAAGTTCTTATTATATCCCTCTTGGATGCCCATCATATTAGGACTAAATTCATAACCTAAGCAAATTACCATGTTGTTTAAGACTCTCAAAATAATATAAGTGAAGCATGAGAGTAGGCCTGGGCATTTGGTAGAAACCTAAAATTCGGTTTCTGTTGTTTGGTTTTTTGATGAATTCGGTTTGCATAAGTGGGAACCGAATTAAGCACTAAAAATCAACTAACCGAAATTTCGGTTAACCGATTTTTTCGGTTCGGTTTTCGGTTTAACCAAATTTTGTACCATAAACAGAAAATGCCCTTTTGCTTTAAGAACATATTGACAGCATGCGTATTATAAAGAAAAATTTTGATAGCATAACAACACAAATTTGTAAAATCGGTAGAACATATATGTGATATCAAATATAAGGATACCAGAATATTAAAACATGCATATTCAAGTCCAAGTTCCAGCATAATAACCAAAGTTAAACAATGTAATATTGAATCATGCATAATCAAGTCCAAGTTCCATCACAATAACCAAAGTTAAACAAGGTTCACCAGAGACATAACCAAAGTTCCAGCACAATACATAACCAAGTCCAAGTTCAATAACACAGAGTGACAAACTGGTAGTCCAAGTTCCAGCACTAGCCATAACCAAAGTCCAAGTTCAAGTGTTCGACAACACAAACTGATAGTGATAAATGAAAATAGATTTGCACTTGACGTTGAAGAGTAGAAAACAGTAAGACTCCCAATTCGCCATCATGAACATGAGCATCTTGACATGTCCGGAGCATCTTGACCATTCCAAGTTCCAGCCAAGTGAGCCAATCTGCCATTTTTTGTAGATAGTACAGAATTCAGCTAAAATAGAATACTAGATACCACACAATACTATTAAGCAAATCTAGTGATGTATATATGCCTAGAATTTGGAAAACAAAGTACATGAAGTGCATAAAGCAACATTTGCATAACAACATTCACATGAGGTTTATTACAGCAACATTTGCATTTACATGACATAACAGTCTGTAAGGAAACCACATGGTTGTGTTGTGCATGTTTTGAATGATACAACAATTGCATTACATCAGCATTTGAAAATATCAAAGTTGGTCTACTGCAGAAAAAATAAATGAAACCTAAAAGCATGAACAAGAGGAAGAAAATTTCTTGCAACTCACCAATGTTTAAGTAGAGGATGGAGGTGGGTAAGATGGCTCAGCCCCAGATGGCTTGCAAACAGACTTGCTACTACTTGCTTTGATTTGGATGAATTTGTACTACCAAACTCTTCAATTAGTTCTGAAAAAGAATGAAATAAACATGTAATAAGCATAGGAAGTTAGAAATATAGAAAATTACATAGAAAACAATCACAATATGTTACCCTTTTCCAATCTTAACAATTCCTCCTCATCTTCTTCAATGTTGATAGTAATAGAACCCCTTAGCCAATCTTGGGCACAAACAAGAGCTTGGACCATGAATGGTGTAAGTGAGGTTCTAAATTCATTTAGGATGCGACCACTTGTGCTAAATGACGACTCAGACGCAACTGTTGATACCGGAACAACCAACACACCACGGGCTATTCATGCCAATATTGGGAATCTAGCAGCATTCTTCTTCCACCATTTTAGAATGTCAAAATCGTCCCTATTTACTTCATTCTCTTCATGTAGGTATTTCTCATATTCAGATTTGCTCATGCTAGCTTCACCATCACCACCAACTCTCAACTTTTTATTTATCTGAGACACCAATTTCCTTCCTTCCCTTTTTTGAGTTGGTTCAGATTGTGGAGCTCGCACATGCTTGCTTGCATCACTTGGTGCATACTTAGCTTTATCCTCTTCAAACAAAGCACACATAAATGTTTTCACCGCTTCCCATGCTTTTCCTCCATTTAACTCACCATACATTTCTTCAATTGCTAGTTTTGTGAAGTTTGAAAGCTTGAATCTTGGATCAAGAACAGTTGCAGCACATACAAACATGTTCACATTCTCCACTTCCTTTTTCTTTCCTTTCCCCTTCCCCCTTTCATTATCCACCTTCTCATTCCAACATCCCCAATACTTATCATACTTATCTTGCATTTTCTTGGCCATTGTTTTGCGCAAAATATCATCACTATCAGCCCACTCTTCCAACACAACATTAATTTCAGCAATATCCATAGAAAATTGATTCCCTGTCACATGGAGTGTGGCAGAAACACTAAGAGTAAGGTGATAAAATTGTCCAAGAAATTCAACCATTTTTGTAGCATTCTCCCAATCACTATCAACAGGAATACTAGGAGCTTTCTCACTAGTTAAATCTAATGTATAGAGCGGATCTTCTTCCTCATACCTAGTGCATGTTCCATTCCCCACTCCATCAAGAATTGCTCTAAGGATTTTCCAATATCATCTCCCTTATGACCTTTTACTAGGAAAAAGCTAATGATTTTATTGTGCAAATTCCATTCAGGATCAATAAAATGTGTTGTGACTGCCATATAACAATCTTGTATTTGAAAAGTCCAACCATCGGTAGTGAGACACACTCTTTGACATGATTGTTTGGAAAAAAAGTTTCAGCTTCGCTCTCTCTTCAAAATAAACCTTCACAACATCCCTAGTGCATGTTCTTCTAGAAGGCATATTGAAACGTGGACATGCAATTGACATGACTTCTCTAAAACTAGTTTTTTCAGTAAATGCGAGTGGAAGCTCATCTATTATAATTATCTTAGCAATAGCTTTCCTTAGTGCTTCGGGATCAAATTTATGCACTGAAGGACTTTCCCCTTGGATAACTTGCAAAGTACCTTGATTCTTATTCCTATCATTATGAGGATTATAATTGCAAGTATTAAAATGACTGATTAAGGAAGATGTACCATTAATCTCTAGAACGGCCTTGATATCATGATTGCAATGCTTGCACCTTCCAAACTTGAGAAGACCACCAACTAGTACCTCAGAAAAGTGATCCCACATCCGTGATCTTTTCTGCATCTGCCTTCTTGTAGGTCGTTCCTCCATCTCCTTCTTTTCCTTTTCATACTCATCATTCTTTCTTTGTTCTTCCTCATAAACTCGCATCTCCTCTTCAGTCATGTCATCATCACCAATGATACGCAGTCCACCAGGTTCAACCATCTAAAAAATAGTAACATGATTAGAATTCATGTGATCATTCTTCTATACCAATTACTTCGGAGAAGAATTAAAAACATATTAAAAATACAAGTTACCAACGATGCATCTACTAAAATCAGTACATATAGTGTGAGTGCACTAAGTAGATGGCTGAGATGAGCTTCTTACAATATATATAACCATAAGACAAAACAATGTAACCAATGTAAATTTCCAGCAGTAGTAAGAGACTACTAATAAATAATATGTATACAATGTAACAGCTAGGACAGATCAAGACATTCAAATCCTACTAGCTTCCTTCTGTCCCGTCTGAGTTGGTGTCATGTCCAGATGTTACTAAACTAGAGAGATAGAGAACATTCATAAGGTACATACAAACTACAAAGACTAGGCTTGGGCGTACATTCATACAGATTACAGAATATTGCAGTATTGGCCAAACAACACTTTTTTCTCTGCATAAAAAAAGAACCATAAACCTCATCTTTTTTTCTCTGCATCCACATCCACGTTTACCATCTACTCACAAAGAACAAAATAAAATAGGAGACAAAGGATGGGAGATTGGGCTTATTACGTTGACTGAATGCTCAGTTTCTGCTGTGGAAGACATGATAACAAACTGGAGAATACACTGCCGAGAATCCGAGATGCTGTCGAGTGCCGACGGCGGGTCCTTGTCTGACTTGTCTAACCTCTCCTTCCTTCCTGTAGATGCGGCAGCGGCTGGGTAGGGCAGGCCCGTAGGGGCGTCGAGTGGGGGAGAAGATGTGGTGGCCGCTGGCGCCGGTGGTGGCGTCTCAGCCGCTCAGATGAGAAGCAGCGGCGGCGGCTAGGTAGGGAAGGGGGCATCTGGCGGGGTAGCGTGGGGGAGGGGAGGGGTCAAGGGCGAGGGTGCCTAGGTTTATGCTGGCGCGTGCCTCGACTGGAAGTGGGAGGGTGGGTGGGTCGTGGTTGTGGGTGCCTAGGTGGTTGGTCAATTGCGGCCTGCGGGGGGTGGGCTATACTAGGCCGGGGGCAGGGCAGGGGGGATGGGCTGTATTTCGGTTAACCGAGAAATACACCGAACTGACCAAATTTGGTTTGGTTAGTAGCCCAGCTAACCGAATTTTTCTGTTTACACTTAAAAATCCGAAATTTCGGTTTATTCGGCTTCGGTTTCGGTTCAGTTTTCGGTTGGTTGGTTTTATGCCCAGCCCTACATGAGAGTTCAATTGTTTCTATAAAATAAATCCACCGTCGTGCTCTAAAAAGATATAAGTGAAGCACTAGAGCAAACTTCCTAGCTCAAAAGATATAAGTGAAGCACACAGAGTATTCTATAAATTCACGATTAATGCATGTCCCTCTCAAAAGGTGTGTACAGAAAGGATGATTGTCGCAAACTAAAAAGCAAAGATTCATATCATACAAGACGCTCCAAGCAAAACACATATCATGTGGTGAATAAAATTATAGCCTCAAGTAAATTTACCGATGGATTGAAGACGAAAGAGGGGATGCCATCCGGGGTATCCCCAAGCTTAGATGCTTGGTTGTCCTTTATTATTACCTTAGGGTGCCTTGGGAATCCCCAAGCTTAGGTTCTTGCCACTCCTTATTCGATAGTCCATCAAATCTTTACCCAAAACCTGAAAACTTCACAACACAAAACTCAACAGAAAACTCATAAGATCCATTAGTGTAAGAAAAGCAAATCTCCACTTAGGTACTATTGTGAACTCATTCTAAATTTATAATGGTGTTATATCTACTGTATTCCAATTTCTTCATGGTTCATACCCCCTGATACTACCCATAGATTCATCAAAATAAGCAATGAACGCAATAAAAACAAATCTGTCTAAAACAGAACAGTTTGTAGCAATATGAAAACTTCATATACTTCTGTAACTCCAAAAATTCTGAAAAATTATGAAAACTTAGGAAATTTGTATATCAACCTTGTGTAAAAATTTCAGAACCATATCACGTTGCTCTGAATTATCAAAATTCTGCTACCGGACGCAAAAGTTTCTGTTTTCAGCAAAATCAAATCAACTATCACCATAGATCATCCCAAAGGTCTTACTTGGCTCAAACACTAATTGGAACACTAAAACACAATTACTACAGAGGTACTAATGTGTATTTTCATAAAAACAGAAAAGAAAAAAATTGGGGTGTCTCCCAACAAGCGCTTTTCTTTAAAGCCTTTTAGCTAGGCATTGAAATATTGATGATGCTCACATAAAAGATAATAATTGAAACACAAGGAGAGCATCATAAAACATGTGACAAACAAATTTAAGTCTAACATGCTTCCTATGCATGGGCATTTTGTAAGCAATCAAATTATCAAGGCAAGCAAAAACTAGCATATGCAAGGATGAAGAAAGAAACAATAGCAATCTCAACATAACGAGAGGTAATTTAGTAACATGGGCCCCTCCATGATCGAATCCCCCTCCGGCAGATCGCCGGAAAAGGCCCCAAGATGGGATCTTACGGGAACAGAGGCTTGCGATGGTGGAAAAGTATTTTTTGTGGACGCTTCTGATGTTGGGGGGGTATTTTAGAATTTATAGAGGTGGAACTAGGGTTAGAGGACCTTCGAGGGGTCCACAAGCCTAGGGGAGCCCCACCTGGGGCGCGTCCTAAGGGCTTATGGCCTCCTCGGGACTCCTTTGGCCCTCTCTCCAGGTCACATAGGTGTCTTCTTGTCCAAGAAAAATCACCGCAGAAGTTTTATTCCGTTTGGACTCCGTTTGATATTCCTTTTCTAAAAAAGCCAAAAACAAGGAAAAAACGGAAACTGGCACTGGGCTCTAGGTTAATACGTTAGTCCCAAAAATAATATAAAACAACATATTAATGCATATAAAACATCCAAAACAGATAATATAATAGCATGTAATAATCAAAAAAATATAGATACATTGGAGACATATCACTCCACCCCACCCCGAGATGGAGCCCAGCGCGAGTCCGCCATATCAATCTCGGGTGCGTCAGCCTTCTCCAAAGTGGAAGAGAGCACCAACGAAGAAACACGACCCTCCTTCCAAAAAGAAGTTGGCTTATGGGATGACTGAGGAGGAAAACAAAGCCCAAGTGGCTGCTGAAGTGAAGGCCCATTTTGCACGAAAACCGCCACTGCCGCCAAAGGAGAAAATGCCTGAGAAAGTCATAAAACACTTTGTGGATCTTGGTAAACCAACTGTGGAGAAAAGCCAATCAGACTATGACCGCTCCATTAAGAAGTCATATCATGTATAAAAAGATAAGGAGTCGAGCCTTACATGTAGTAATAAAAGCGGGAAAACTATTCCCCAGCTGGGAAAACATGTAGTGCAATCGATCCCCCCGCTCAAGGTGAGTACCGCCGATAAGCCGGTAATAACTAACGCTGCTAGAGAGATGACTAGAGAGGCTGGTGTCACTGTTGAACAACTGCTAGGCATCGAGGATCTCCCCATGATTGAAGAGGAGGAAGTAACATGGAAATATGTCCCCAGGAACCCTCTGGTCAGGCCTGAGGAGGTCCCTCTTCTATCAACGCAAATGCGTAGATTGCATAACTGGTACCTAAGAGAAATAAAGAACGAGCGAGAGAGCCCCATGGTGAAAGTCAAGCCAGAGCATTACTTCCATGGAAAAGATTTGTGGATTGAGTTTGAAGAAATGTTTCAGTTATTCAATCAAGACGCACTCGACAAATCTCTCATCAGTTGCTATTGTCTATAAATGATTTCTTTCTATAATTTTAGACTCTAGCTGTGCTTATTCATTGCCTGTAATTATCCTCACTATATTCTTGTGCGTGGTATTATGCGGAATGAAGATTTATAATATGAAAAGAGATGGATTATATGGCATTGGGTTCATTGACCCGAATACCGTTAATGAATGTGCGTTAAAAATCAGCACAGAAGACACAAAGAGTAGCTTGCCAACATTTTTGAAGGAACTAAATACCAAACCAGAAATACTACTTCCTTACAACTTCGAATGAGTGTTACTGTCTTGTAATACAAATTCTATTTTGCTTACTAGATGTTAAGAAGTGTAGTTGATGAGTTATGCACATGCCCGCTTATACAAATGTGTGCGCAGTTTCCACTGGATCCTACTAATCATTGAAATTGACAAGGGAAAAGTTCAAGTACTGGACCCACTACTTAAAGAACCTAAAGAATACACTAGCCTGAAGTTGATGCTTGACAGGTAATTTCAATCATTATCGCACTATGTCGGCCTCTTTAGTTCATTTCCTGATATTAAGTAATTAATAACTCCTTTATTCATTTTATTTGCCGGCGGGGTTTGGAAAAAGTTCATCAAAGAGGTTGTCGGCCCATGGAAACCAACACTGAAATGGTGGTGACCCAGGGTAATTAAGTAGTACTAGCTACGTCTGCGCATCTTTTTAATTCTAGTTCCAATACCATTATCATGCTTGATTATTATCTGATTGAATTGTATTCTCTTAAAGTGCATGAGGTACACGTCGGGGAATAATTTATGTGCATACTATGTTTGTGAAAATATTCGCTTTATGGCCGAAAGGAGCAAAGATGCAAGAAATCTTTGTACGTAAACACAATTCACAATTCTTTTTACCATGATCTGTTATACACACACAACTAATATATTCATACTGATCTCCTTCTTTAAAGATGCAACATATGCGGGATCAGGTCCTATCAACGGACCGCATACGAGCACTTCAAGAGGAAATGGCAGGATTTTTGTTTGACCAGGTCATAGCTCCCTAAGGAGAATACTATTTCACCTAATGCCTGAATGTAATGATCTGCAAATTGTAGTAGAAATTTTATATATATATATATATATATATATATATATATATATATATATATATATATATATATATATATAT